>NW_026586589.1:3091707-3165890 GCF_907164565.1 Psammomys obesus
TGTGTGTGTGTGTGTGTGTGTGTGTGTGTGTGTGTGTGTGTGTGTGTAGGTAGGTACACAGTGTGCATTCATGATGCCTGCAGAGGTCAAAAGAGAACATTGGATCCCTGAAACTAGAGTTACAAATAATTTGAGCCACCATGTGGATGCTGGGAACTGAACCTGGGTTTTCTGCAAGAACAGCAAACGCTCTTAACTGCTGGGCTATCTCTCCAGTCCTGTTTTCCACTATTTTTTGAGGGCCACTGATTATCATGGCCTGTCTTTTATGTATAGTTTATGGAGTTTTATTGCTTTTGTTTTTATTTTTTATAATTTTTAGGCCTTTTTAACTTCCCTATTAAGTATTCCTTTGTATTATATATTTTTGTACTTGTGAAAAATATTTTTTTTCTTGTTGTTTCAAGTTTTAATGGCTGCAAGTCTGTATTTTACTCCCAATTTTCTCTGTGATACAGACTTTAATTTCATCCACACACTGAGCATCCTTCTGTCCCATAAGCACAACCAAGTTCAGCATCTTTCCATGAAAATCAGAAGCTGGCTAGACTATTAAGGCTTGAGGTTAGAGTGAGATACAGAATTTGACCAGAAGAGGATCCTGTCCACCTGAAGACCTTAGTCTCCCTGGTCCCCTATCCCCTAGTCTGCATAAACGTGTGTGTCACACATGAAAACAGACAGACGTGCACACACACACATACAACACCCCCCCCCCCCAGGCAAAAACCTTCCTAGCAATGACATTTGCGGACATTATCCTTTATTGAAATAAAATTCTTTTTGAAATGTGTCTGAAAAGTTTTCCTTCATTTTCTTCCCCAAGGTACTTTTTTTGGATCATGTTTTTAGCATTAGTACCTTCTTGAAAATTTAATGTCATAGATATGCCATATTTGTGTGTGCCTTTTCCTTGATAGATGTGGATGAGATAGTTTCACCCTCTAGGAACTGGTATTTTCCTCCCTGTTGCCCCAGGGAGAACGTCTCCTTAAACTTAAGCTGGAGTCAGACGAACAGCTGCAGACTGAACTGACCAGAGAGTCTGCTGTCTTTTCCCCTCTAAGAAGCTCTTCACATCTGACCACTGAGACTAGGACTTGTAATCTTTTGATCACACTTACATTACTAAGCACACTGTTATACCCACCATGTTTCTTTTAAAACTTACTGGTATTGCTATGGCTCACAGCCTTGTGGTTGCCTCTGTCCTCCACCTTAGGTGGGTTCTGGAAGTCAGACTCAGGTTGTCAGACTTGTGTGGCAAGTGCTTTAAATTCTAAGCCATCTTACCACCCAATGCAGAGACATAGAGTTTATTTCTCCCATTTGTGTGTACATTTTGGACTATCTGCTCTCTAGCTTTTGAAAGTAGTTTTATTAAAATATGTATAGTGTACATATTTTACTCCCTTCCAAAATTGTATACAGATGTTAATTTAAAAAGAAATGGTGATCATGGCCCATGCAGAGGCCTGAAGACCACCAGTAAGAATACTGTCAGGTCATAGCTGCTCTAGAGACTACCTGTCTCCATGAGAAGAGGCGAGAGGGCAGGATCTTGACCTTGAACCACTGTGCTCACTATTGTCAGTGGACTAAGTCTCAGCACACACCTTCAGTGTATATAAACTGGCAGCTTCACTTCTGTATGTGGTGTGTGTGTAGTATGGGAACTCACGACAAGGGAGAGTGGCAGAGAGCTTTTGTTGGTGTGTGCACCTGCATGTGAATGAAGGCCACAGTCGATGTTGAGTGTTTATGTGTGTGTTCATAGGTATGTGTACATGTGTTTCCACGGACAGGTGGAGGCCAGAGTTTGATGTTGCATGTTTGCCTCGATAACTAACTTATTTTTCAGACAGTGTCTCACTATACCTGGCACTCTCTGACTGAGCTAGGCTGACTGATCAGGACATGTTTCTGCTCCCCAATGCTGGGATTATAGGTACATACTGCCATGTCCAGCTTTTTTTACATGGGTATTGGGGATCCAAACTTAGGTCCTTTACTGGACCAACTCCCCAGCCCTTTACAGAGTTTTTGTTTTTGTTTTCTTTTTTTAAGATCCCTTGTGGAACTGCTCTAGTTGGCAGGCACTAGAGCTTACAGAAGGATGAAAAGGGACTTTTGTTCTATGCTTTGGTGCCAGCAGCGCCCCATTTCCTTTCTAAAAGAAAAGCAGGTTAGCCGGGTATCATGGTGCATGCCTGTAATCCCAGCACTCAGGGAGGCAGAGGCAGGCAGATCTGTGAGTTGGAGGTCAGCCTGGTTTGCAGAGTGAGTCCAGGACAGTCAAGGCTATACAAAGAAACCCTGTCTCAATAAAAGAGGGGGTGGGGGTGTTGGGGGATGGGGAAATGGCAGCAAATGGAGGAGATGGTTTGAGAAGTTTAATCTCACACATTTGATATTAGAGCTTAAAAAGTTAAATTCTCACTAGTTCGTACCATTTATACACACATTTGAGAGGGGCCTATGGTCAGATTTGAGAATTAGTGTTTTGTTGATCTAACCAAAATACCTGGCAGAAACAAGAGGGGAGGGATTTACTTTAGCTCACAGTTTGAGAAGTTGGGGACGCACAGGGACACATCCCTTGTGACATGCTTTCTTTCCAGTGTGCCACATTTTTTACTTTCCCCACCAGGCAGGAATGCCACCATTTTACAGCTCCGTCAGAGGATTAATGCAGTTGTTACGTCAGAGCCTCCATGGAGTGTCCTTCCTCGGGAAGCCACATACCCAGAGTGTGCTGCACCAACATCAGCCAAGCTGGGTAGTCAGGGTTTGCCACCACAGGACTCATGTATTAGGTTGATTTTGCTCTTTACAACTTTACATGGTCAGCGTTCTGTTGACAAAGAGGCTACTGAGGAAATGATGTAGAAAAATAATAGCAAGTTTTCCTTTTGAGAGAATGGAAGAAAAGTGAGTCCAGAGAACAGGTGTTTTATTCAAAAAACAAAGCAAAACAAAAAGCCCTTCCCTAGAGCTGCCAGTAGGATTCAGGTGTGCAGCAAGGAGGCCAGCCATAGAAAGACTGGGGCCAGGCCTGGCCTGAGTGCCAGAAACGCAGGCATAGAACCAGATAAAACCAAGGCATTTGTGACCCATCCCAGAATCATAAAATAAAGTGCAAACTTTTTTTTTCTGAGTGCTTAAGGATATCAGCACTAAGCACATTATATTTATTATCTTAATTAGTCCTGATTAATCTCACTGAGAGTACAGGTTCTGTTATTGCCTTATTTTCTGTAAGGCATCTTAGCCACTAGGATCTCAGGCACTAGGAGGTAACATAGCTTGTTTATGGCCACAGAGTTACCAAAAAGGCACCCTTCTTGAGCCATGACTGCCAAGGTTGCCCCTGAGTGACCCTCACTGGTTTTTCTTGTATTTTCGCAGAGAACCATACATGGATAAAACTTGGAATTGGGGCTTTGCAACTAGATGCTGACTACAGGGATGTCCTTACTTTTCAGTATTCTCTTAAGATGATTGTGCTACATTCTAACCAAAATGGAATCAGTTCTGTTCCAAACCCTCTTCTTGGCCCAAACTGTAGGTATCCACTCAGTCTTGAAGACACCTAGGACACATTTTGTTGTTGTCGTGTTTTTTGAGACAGCCTTCTCTCAGGGTCTCCAGTCTCATCTCCCACATCCTGAGGTTATAGACATGCACCTCCATACTTGGTATGGCTAGTGCTTGTGTTTGTTAGGCTTGCATTCCGCCCCTAGTTTTTTGAAATGCCATTAAGATTCTGTGTCTCAGCAGTACAGCTAAATACCTAGGTATTGTGTTTCTAACCTGTTTGGAGAAGGAAATGCTGCCTCTGTAGAATTTCAATACAGTATATCTGTGAGGCAAGTTTTGTGCTTGTGTGGTGAGTTGTGATATTCCCTAGAGTTTAGCTCTAGCCCATTTTTTATTACGTTGCTGGGCTAGATTTTTCTTCTCTTACATTAGACTATGTAGCCTGTGCTGGCTTTGAACTCACTGTCTTGTTTTCCAAGTGTACCTTCATAACTAGCTTGAAAAAAACGAGGGGTTTGTGTGTTTGTGTGTTTGGTGAGAGAGAGAGACAGAGACAGAGAAGATAATACACTGTTTAACCACCCCCCGGGGAGCAGGGAGCAGAGAACATGCCAGTACCTTATAAGGGTTTCTTGTGCCTCTTTCCTAAAAACATCCTCACTCTACTCCCCTAGTGCGTTTCTAACTTCTCACCAAAGATTAGTTCTCTCTGTTGTACACCCTACTTTTATCTGTGAGGTCTTGGGGCCTAGAAAGAGAACCAAAGAAGTAACTTTAGTGCCAGTGAGGGTTGGCATGAAGTTACTGGTGGTTTTCATTTATTTAGTAAATAATCAGTACTGTCTACAGGTGTCTGTAAAGGATTTGCATATCAGAGATGGAAATAAGTCCTGACATCAGAACCTTACAGTATAACTGAAGAGAGATGCCCTTCCAAAAACAATTACAGTCATGAAATGTTCCTCGACTTTTAGACATAAAAATGGTTTTCAGGAGACTTTCTGAAGTAGAAGTTTCTGTAGTCACAGAGTCAGGAGGAATTTTCTAGGTTGTCCAAGATTCTACTCATGCACAGGTAGAATGGATGGAGCAGCGGGGTGTCTTCAGAGACCTGTAGTAAGTGATTAGATTTTAGATTGAGTAGAATTATAAGAATGCCAGAAATGTCACCTTAAGAAATTTTGAAGAAAGTGTCAGTATTTAAGTTTGTCCTTCACTCACACTGGAGCCATAGGCAGCCTCAAATATGACCCTGAAATACTACAGAATAGAAAGAAAGAATAGAAGTGAATATGGCTCATCACTGAGGTTCTCGAATTGCCATTGGGGAGGACAAGATAAGGGTAAGCTGTGAACATTTTCCTCTCCAATAACTGAGAAGTCTTGGTGTTTGATTAGGCTTTAAAAATTCCTGAAGATTGGATTTGTGTGTAGAATTTCTTCTCCCATTCATTGAATTTTATAGCAAAGATGTTCTCCATTGCATCACTTTGCCAGGGCTGCTTTAAGAAAATTCACGGCCTGAATGGCTTACAGTTCAAGGTAAAGGTGTCTGTTGGCAGGTTGGTTTCTTTGGAAGTTCCTTCTTGGCTTGAAATGAGCTTTTTCTTGCTTGTCTTCTCGTGGTCTTTTCCTTTTTCATGTCTGTGTTCAGACCTCTTCCTCTTTTGTAAGAACACCTGTTGGATGGACCCACTGACCCACTGTAACTAATTGTCTCTTTAATGATGACCCTGTTTCCAAGTGCAGTCACACTTTGAAGTTCTGGGGCCTAGGATTTCAGCTTAGGCATTTTGGGGAAGATATGTCAGCCCCATTCCATTTGTCTTTCAGAACCTGCCATGAGGAGACTGTTGGAGGCTAAAGGAGAGGCAAGAAGGTGGTAGTGCCGTGGCCAGTGTGTGCACTCCTGTGTGGTGGTGCTGGTTTCACTCTTAAGCAGCATCTCTGAGTTTGTAGTTCCTTAGACCTATACACACAAACCCTCAATACCCCGAGAAGAAAAGAGCATGGAGGTTGAAGGCTGGGTAGTCTCCTCAAGTGAGGGAGCTTCCTAACAGTGTGTTTGAATGCCAGCACAGCACACCCTTTCCTTCACCTCTGAAGCCCTTTCTTTCCGCAGTGTAGCATTCTCCTTATCAAAACACTTGACTATGTAGAACTTCTAAAGCTGATCGTTTCCAGCCTGCACACTCCTAGGGGCAGGAAAATCTTTTCTGTAGGATTCTAAGGTATTTTGATTTTCAGTTTTAGTTTCCACAAAGAGAGGTTTAGAGGTGATGGGACAGTATTTTTCTAGTAAAAAAAGAAAAGTAAGAGTGTGCAAAGTGTTTTTTTTACATAGTCACTTCTTAGGTTGTTTCCATTGGAGATAAAGGGAATTTGTTTGGGTTGTTTGTAATTCACTGAGTTTCTCTGGTAACAGGTGAGATGCTTTAGGTGTCTAAGCACGAGCAATCTCCATTTTCCTACATGGTTGTTCTCGTATTTATACTAGAGTTGGAGATAGAAAACTCTTCCGGAATTAGAATTCTGCAGCTTCCGAGAACCTGTGAGAGCTTAATATGATGTGTTGGCTCACATAGGGTACTCTTGGGAAATTGTGGCACACAGGTGTTCCCAGTGTTGCAGCCCTCTCCTGTCAAAGCTATTCCATTGCCTTTGTGTTCTCGTAATTGCAGCTTCATTGACCCTGAATTACTTTTTTTTTTTTTTGGCCAGGAAAGTCTGGGTTTAGGTGTATTTTAAAAGTCTTTGAACCAGCAGTCCAAGGTAGTTCTAGTGTCTCTGTGCGTTAGTGTGCACGATTGTGTTGTCTTTAATTTGCTTGGCAGGTTGAGGAAAGAGATCCTTTAGCAAATCCTAGGGAGTCTTTTCTAGCTTTTTTTAGAAGGGAATAAGCTTGTTTGAAATAGACCATACTTCCAAAATGTGCTCAGAATATTACTTTTTCTTTAAAGAAACAAAATGTCTTTCTCAAATGTCTGTTTAAGAGAGTAAAAATTAGTTGGCGCGGTGGTGCACGCCTGTAATTCCAACACTCTGGGAGGCAGAGGCAGGCTGATCTCTGAGTCAAGGCCAGCCTGGTCTACAAAGCAAGTCCAGGACAGCCAAGGCTACACAGAGAAACCCTGTCCTTTTATTTTTCTGGTTTAAAAACTAGATAGAGAATACAATTCAGAAAAGTGGTCTCGTTTGTTTTTACTGTAAAGGTGCTGAGAGTTCTCAAAAGCGTTAGATTTAGGTGTCCTGTGATTCATTGCACCAAAAGAGTCTGTCTGATTGGCTTCCTTGGCAGGGTGTGCAGAGCTGCTTTCTTCTGCTGGAAATCCTTGCTTGGTTTAGCCTTCCTCTAATACCGTTTCAGTTAGAAGTTTTTTGTGTTGGTTTGTTTGGTTTTTTTTTTGTTTTTTTTTTTTTTGCATTGATAATGTATAGCTCATATCCTACATTTTCAGGGGAGAAAGATAGATGAGGGTCCATAGATAATGTCATTTCAGGAAGTAGGAGTTAGTTCAGGGACTCTTAATTACTATAATTTAGTTTGATTCTTCTGGTTGTAAAGAACATGAATTAAACCTGGCTAGTTTTTAAAAGTGCTATGGGTTGAAATAGTAGATTAAATTCTAGTATTCCATTCTTTTGGAGTAGTTTCCTACATTGTATTCTGTCCCTTGATTTTAGGCTTGTGCGTTTGATTTGCTGTAATCCAGTGCTATGTTTGTGGCTAGAATAAGGCAGAGTTGTGTGGTGTGCTCCTCCAGTAGGTTTGTCCTTCAGTGCCTTGGTAGTTACCATGAGAGGACAGTAGCTATAGTCCCTTCACCTGGGTCTGTCTCATTGTAAGACCACAGAACGTAGACTCTATGGCAGACAGCTTTCAGGAGCACTAAACTGATTCAGATGAGTGAGCCTAAGTGAATGTCAAGCTTTTATTTGTATGCAACTGAAACTTTGTGGTCTGATTTTCAACATTATTATGGCAATAGATGATTAAGACCATCATCCTGTGGGGTCCAGGGCAGCTCTAAGGACTTTAGTAAGCAGATTTTCTTAAAGATGGCTTTTAGCATTTTGACATTAACAAAGATTCTTGTGATTTGGCTCTATTCTCCTTTCCTTACTCATTGGCTGCCTCATCCTATTGGTCTTCTCTATATGTTCAACTTACTTATCCATGCATACTCAAGGCCCTGAATAGCTTTTCCAGGCTTAAACCAGCTTTAAATTTCTCTCCTTCCTACTCATGGTGCTTAAATGCTTTGTTTTCTTGGCACATTCTGTTTCAAATGTAAGAGAATGTTTTCCCAACAGGTACCTTTCTCTCTAGCACTGTCATGTTCTTGTTTGTTAGCATGTTTAGGCATTGGCTGCTGTAATTGGCTAATTTTATCCAACTAGATAAAGCAAGAGGTGTGTTGGAAGAAGAGAGATGTCTTTAGATGTCTAAGTGCCTACAAGTGGTTGCCTCAGTAATAGATGGCCTGAATATGAGAAGGCTTGGTGATAGTCTTTTTATGTTGTTGAGTGCACTGTGTCCCCTAAACACTGGGCGTTAACACTTGTCACGTTCCAGGCTGAGCACTCTCTTCCTTTTAGCATTCCTTTCACATGGTTTTAATTTTCAGGACCTACATTCTGTTTGTTGTTTCTGTCCCCAAAGAACCCAGCCTTGAAGCAAGAAGTCTCAGAATCAGCCTTTTTCATAGAAAAGTCTGAGAGAAGAGACCTCTAGGAAAAGGAAAACTTGACTTATCCTTAACGTTGTGTATTTGTTTCCAAAACAAAGAATTGAGAAGAAACAAGTCAGCTTATTGTGATGGCTTATAGAGGAACCTGGATAAAATGGTTCATCTTAACAGTTTCAAGGCTATGATTAGAATTATGTAAGTATTTGGGCACAGTAGTAAGTGGCACTTTAAGAACATTCACAGAGTCTTCCTGGCTGGTATGTACATGTAGTAAGCTGCCAATAGTTTTACTTTCCTCTTAAAACTTCTACCTTCTGATGACATGTTTTATCACAACCTTGTCTTGTTACAGGGTGGACTCTGCAGCCATATTGCTAGTATTTACATCCTAGCTTACCTACTGAATTAGTCAGGGTTCTCTAAAGACACAGAAATGAATCAGTTTATTAGAATGGCTTACAGACTGTGCTCCAGGTAGTGCAGTGGCTGTCTCCTGACAGAAAGGCCAAGGATCCTGTAATTGTACCAACTGGATGTCTCAGCAGTCCCAGTCTGGTGCTGGGGTCCTTGGCATAATATTGTGAAGGAATGCCTCAGCAGCAGGATAGATGAATTTGCCAGTAAGAGTGAGAGCACGTAGACAAAAAGCAAAAGCTTCCTTCTATGAATTTTTATATGGGCTGCTATCAAAAGGTGTGGCTTAGATTTAGGGTGTATCTTCCTACATAAATGATCTAATCAGGAAAATTTCTCACAGGCAGGCCTAGCTGCTTGGGTCCTAGTTGATTCCAGATGTAGCCAACTTGACACCCCAAATTAGCCATTACAGTTTGTGGGTCTATGTGTGTGCGTGCATGACTCTTGAGTGCTGAAGATATGTGCCACCTTGCCTGGCTAGCTTGGATTGTGGGGAGAAGGGGTGCTTCATCTTCCAGTCCTTCTGTTCTTTGGTTCTCATTGAGCTAGAAATAGCTCCTGATTGGGAGATTATTGTGTACAGTAAAGTTTAATGCCTCTGGTGTCTTAATTGTTAACAGTGAATGTTAGAAAGGCAAATCTCACCTCAGATTCTTAGAAGCCAAGTTCTTTAAGTGGAAGGGTTTTTAATAAACAAACACCACCTAAATCTTAGTGTGGCTAAATATAGTTACTTCTGTATTAATGAAGGAAGTAACACCTTTGCTTGGACTATTAAAGGTAGAGAGGGAACTGAACTAATTAATTCTACCTTGCTGGTGGTAATGTTCTTTTTCTGTTTTCTGGGGTAGCATACTCTATCCTGTTCGCAAAAGACTAAGATCCAACAACAACAAAACAGATACCGGAGAGAAATCAATCCCCAGCTGACCTTCCCTACAATCAAATATCAGTATATAGTTTCTTTTCTGTTATTTGTTAATACTGTAGTCATTTTTTTCATTAAGCAGCATGTGTTGTTAGATTTGATAGGTTCCCTTTTTACCTCCATTATTAACCAAATCATGTTCAAATTACAAATAGCAGAGAAGAGCCACAAATAGGGGTAGATGATAGACTGATAAAAGATATTCAGAGTACTTGGCCTACCTCTTGCAGTACAGTTTGACAGTACAATGGAACTGATTCCATTGGGCAAAAGGTGCACACAAGCACAACTCATGTTTAGCTTGTTTTGGTAAACAACTGGAATTGAGCTAATACTATGTCCCACATGCTATCCACTTGATGAATTCCTTTTACATCAAATATAACTTTTCCTCAGATTTCCTGCTCTCATCTTATGACTTACTTTCTCTGAAGCGCTAGACAGTATTCAGTCTTTAGAGAACTTAAATGGTTGCTAAAATTTTTTTGGTTCTAGACTTACACTGTTTAGGTTCAGGCCTAAAGTCTGTCATTTATTAAAGTCGGCTAATTTAAAAAAATTATGTTCTGAACAGAATAAAAGATACCCTTCCCAGTACTGTGGTTCAGATGGAAAAGGTGTAGTTATAACCTATGGGATAGCAGAGTTCTCTGGGTTTCCTGGGTTTCCTAGGCTACAATTGCTGGACAAGGAAGATGCAGCCCTCCGGGATAAGGCAAACTGAAGTTAGAGTGCCAGCATGCAGAGACATACAAGGCTTGGTGCACACTATACACCACTGAGACTTTGGAAATACCCGTCACGGTTCAGTTGAACTGGTAGGTGGAAACTTAATAGAAGTTGCTGTGCCACTGAAGCCGCAGTGTCAGGAACACATAGATGTCGGTGTCCAGGTTGCTGCAAAACAGCTCTGGGATATAAGCACACAGAAACAGTCAGGTATGATACCTGGGTGCCTAACATCCTCTGTGTCTGCAGGACACAGAAAGATGGTTACAAGATCAAGACTACAGCAGGGCCTTTACTAACCCCATGATTTATATTAAGTTCAAAAGTATTTGTAGTCTTCCCCCTACCACCCCAAGTAACTGTGCGGTTTGGGCATGCAACTAGAGCAGAGCGTACCACCAGGTGTCCCCAGTATACTCCACTGGTGACCTTTGACTTTGAACAGGGATGAACAAAAGCACAGCACTTGAACCAAAAGGAGAAGTGTTGCTTTTTGTTGCAGTGTCCCTCCAACTCTCTCTAGTGGCCAGTTAATGTTATACTCCATTAAAGGAGAAACGCCAGACTCTACTTCATTGCTTCAGAGATAGTACTGAAGGATGTTTGGAGCTAAAAGGCAGTAAAGCGATAACCAGCACAAATCACAGCTGCACGAAAATTCCACCTTCCATAGGCAAAACTAACCTATACTGACAGTCAGGCCAGTGGTTACTTGTGGGGAAAGGGTGACCAGAAGGGAGGTAGATGTTGTTTTCACAGTAGTGTGTAATTTCTGAAGAGCTGTGTTCATGTATCTTATACATCAGTAAAAGTTAAAATATGGAACAATTTGTTGGAGGATGTTTTGTGCACTGTGTATTCAAATGTGGATTTCTTTTTTTGTTATTGTTGTTTTGGGTCAAGGTTTTTCTTTGTAGCCCTGGCTGTCCTGGGCTTGCTTGGTAAACCAAGCTGTCCTCGGATTCACAGAGATCCATCTGCCTCTGCCTCCTGAGTGTTGGGATTAAAGGCATGTCACTAGCATGGCCAAAGGCTGATTTCTGTACTCAGAGATTTGGTTACATTCTGGGGCTTTGGCATTGTCATTACTATGAAGCGTCTCCTGTCTTGGTATATTGTAAATATTGTTCTCCATCACCTTCTGATTGGTTAAATAAAGCTGAACATCCAATAGCTGGACAGGAGAGGATAAGGTAGGACTTCTGGACCCAGAAAGAGGGAGGAGGTCTTAGATGGGGATCCTGGAGTCATCATCAGAACAAGGATGAAGGAGCAACCAGGGTGAGATTAAGCTGGTAGGTAATAGGCCATGTGGCTGGGAAGTAGGCCAGAGCTGAATATCTGCCAAGCTACAGTGCTTGAAGCTTTTAATAAAACCAAGTGAGGGCATAGAAAAATGGAATTCTACAAGAATTGGATTTAAGAAGTAGAAACGTGGAAACAGGATCCAGTGTAGCACAGATAGTAAAAATCCAGGCTATGTCAACCTCTTGGATTTGTGGGAGGTGATGGAGGCAAGAGTGTATATACATATATGTAGGTAGGTGTGCATGCTCATGGGTGTGTAAAGAGACCAAGTGTCTTCTCTACCACTCTCCATCTTACTTTTTGAACCTGGAAGACAGCTATTTTGCTAGGCCGGCAACCCAAGGAGCTGCAGGAATCTTCCTGTTCATCCTGTTCTAGTGATAAGGTTGTAGGTATGCAGCAGGCCTAGCTTTTTTGGTAGGTGCTGGGATCTGAACTCAGATCATCATGCTTATTCTGTAAGCACTTTACCGACAGATCTGTCTCCCCAGGTTTTTTAATTTCTGATTTTAAAATTAAAAATGTTTTAAATTTTAATTTTAAAAGTCCATTTGAGAGTTTTCCATTTATATTACCTTTCTGTTGGAATTAAAAATTTAAATTATAAGAACACGTTATATACATATATATTTATATTTTGTTTTCTCAAAACAGGGTTTCTCTGTAGCCTTGGCTGTCCTGGACCCTCTTTGTAGACCAGGTTGGCCTTGAACTCACAGAGATCCGCCTGCCTCTGCCTTCCTGAGTTGCTGAGATTACAGGCATGCACCACCACACCTGGCTTATAATTTTTTTTTTTTTTTTTTACTGTCCTACGTATGTGAATGGGCACGTGCATGTTTGTGGGTGTGAACTGAATCGTACTAATGCTTCACGGTGCAAATGGAGGTCAGAGGACAGCCTTGGGTATTGCTCTTTGAGACAGGGTTTCTTGATGTTGGCTGTGCATGTGTCAGCCAAACAGGTTGTGAGCTTCCTGGGATTCTCAGGTCTCCACCTCCAGTGGGAATGTTCTACTGAGACCAAGTAACATGGTCTCTGAGGATCTGATCCTCACTTTTACACATCTGTTTTTTGACTCATTGAGCCGTTTGCCCAGCCCCCTGCTGTTGTACTTCCTATCAGCTCTTGAACAGCGACTTCTGATCTTTTTTTTTGTAGCCGCCTGTTTGTCATTGTTACAGTTGAGTCTGATGTGGTCCCAGACATGCTCATGTTTTGAATGTTTGTTTCAGCGCTTAGTGCTGTTTGGGGAGTCAATGTAACATTTAAGAGGTGAAATCTTAAAAGTAAAGTAAAACTTAAAAGTAAGTTACTAGGGGCAAGCCTTTGAATGTTCCATGGCTTCTTTCTCTCTCCACTGCTCTTCTGTGATGTGAAAGTTTCCGTCACACCTGCCACGTCCTTGGATTGAAAGTTTAGCTGGGTAGAGCAGTCTGGGATGGCATGAATGGTCTCGTAGAGTCTGCAAGACATTTGACCAGGTCCTTCTGGCTTCTAGAGTCTCCATTGAGAAGTCAGGTGTAATTCTAATAGGTCTGCATTTGTATGTTATTTGGCCTTTTCCCCTTGTAGCTTTTAGTATTCTTTGTTCTGTATGCTTAGTGTTTTGATCATTATGTGTTATGGAATTTTCTTTTCTGGTTCAGTTTATTTGGTGTTCTGTAAGCTTGTAGTACCTTTCTAGGCATGCCCTTCTTTAGGTTAGAAAAGTTTACTTTACGATTTTGTTAAAAATATTTTCTGGGTCTTTGAGCTGGGATTTTTCTCCTTCTATTCCTATTGTTCTTAGGATTGGTCTTTTCATAGTGTCCCAGATTTCCTGATGTTTTGTGTTAGGAATTTTTAGATTTAATATTTTTTTGACTGATGAATCTATGTCTTCTTTGCTACCTTCAACACTTGAGATTCTGTTCTGTTGGTGATGCTTGGCATTTGTAGTTCCTGTTTGCTTACCTAGGTTTTCCATTTCCAGAATTCTATAAGTTTGTGTTGTCTTTATTTCTTCTATTTCCATTTTCAAGTGGGTCTTTAAGGGATTTTTTTATTCTTTTCTTCAAGGACCTCTATCATCTTCATAAAGTTGGTTTTAAGGTCGTTTTCTTATCCTCCAGCTGCATTGAAATATTTAGGTCTTGCTGTCATAGGATAGTTGGGCTCTAGTGGTGTCATATTGCCCTGGCTTTGTTGATTATTTTACACTGGCATTTAGGCATATGGGTTTGGGATGATTATAGAACTAGGTGCTGTCTTTATTGGATGGGTGTTTTGTTCCTTGGTTTCTGTTTCCTCTTTGGTCTTCTGGTCTTTGTGGCCTGAAATTCTGGTGGCTGGTGTGACTCTGAGCCAGTAGGAAGTCTGTGTCCAAGTTGGGGTGTTTGGCCTTTAGTGCAGTATGGGGGTCTCTTTTCTTCTGACTGGTGTGGCCTGTACCTGAGTGGCTGAAGTCTTGAGGAGTTTGGGCTCCTTGGAGTATTTTCAACTTTTAGCTATGTAGTCATGGTTTTCAGCTTTTGTCTCAGATATATAATGAAATCACTCAGCATACATTTTACAGTTGCTTTTTTTCACTCAGCGCAGTATACTTGAGAGCCATCTATATATCAGTACTCCTATTTTATAACTGTTTTTAAAATGTCTAATAGTTAACCGTTTTTGTTTTGTTTTGCAATGTATGCGCATAGTACAACATGTAAGTAGGGAGGGAATTAGGAAGAAATAATACAAGATCTTTCTAACTGAAAGGACCTATATTGTAAAAGAATGTACCAACATTGTGGGGAAAAGTAGTTCCAAGGCATGTTATTGTGAAGAAGAAAATGTTTCTGAGGGCTCTTAAGAGGGAAGAAATGCCACTTGTAAGTGACCAGGAATGAGAACAGCTTAGATCTAACAGAAGTGGTGGAAGGAATGGGTCCTGAAAATCCCAAGGAAAAATCCTCCAGTTTATTGTTCCTTAACCCACAAAACATCAAGAGGACCATTTTTGGATATGAGTGTCTTAGAAACTTACCACTCATTCAGATGTTTCTCGGGGAGTTACTGGGAAAGCGATCAGATTTGGAGGAGGCAGAGAACACTACCAAGAGCCAAGTTTTGAAGGCCAAGATGCTATATAAGGAAGGGTGTTAGAAGAATTTTCCAGCTAGGTGTTAGGTCCTGCAGGTAGGAGTGTGGTATTACTAGATCTATGCTGAAAAGGATGCCACGTCAGTAGACATGGACTAGAGGACATACTGCTTATGCAAGACTCTGCTTTCATTTAAGGGTAGAGGCCATGTGGATGTCTGTGGCCTGTGTTACCCACAAAGGCCATGCTGATGTCCATTGTCCATGCTGCCACCAAGGGTCATGTTGATGTCCTTGGTTCTGCTTTGAGACTGGGGGCCATGTGGATATCTGTGGCCTGTGTTACTACTGAAGGCCAGGTGGATATTTGTGATCTGTGCTGCTGCCAGGAGCCATGTTGGAGCCATGTTGGTGTCTGTGGTCTGTGCTACCTGAAGTCATGTGATGTCCGTGGTCCATGCTATAGCCAGAAACGATGTGGAAGTCCATGATCTGTACTGCTGCTGACAGTAAAGGTCAAGAAAGCTTCTGTTGCAGTGGTATCAATGACTGCAGACTCACAGTTGAGAATGATAGACATAGAAGGCTTCTGTGACAACCTTTCTTTCTCCTTCCCACTCTCCTCTCCTCACCAAAGAAGCAGTTTAGGCAGGAAGCCATTGAATAGAACTTTTTAAAACTGTGGTAGGGATGTTGAAGTGTAGCCTTTACAGTTGATGGCTCTGGTGAGGAAGGGTTCAGTTTTCTTTAAGGGGCTGGCCACTGGGAGTTTGACCATGCTGTAGTGAGTATATGGGCAACACAAACTGGACTTGGTATTTTATTTTATTTATTTTTATTTTTTGGGAGGGGAGGGAAAGTTCATAAGGCGGAGGTGGACCTGGGGGACTGGGAACTGAAAGTGATAGGGCACATTATGTGACATTTCCAAGTAATCAGTAAAAATATTATGTTAAAACAAAACAAAGCACAGTGCCTACTGAAGACCTATCATCTGATTTTGTTAGCACAGTGGTTCTCAACCTGTGGGATGTGACCCCTTTGGAGGCTGTCAAGCGACCCTTCCATAGGGGTCACATATCAGATATCCTGCATATTGGATATTTACATTATGATTCGTAAGTAGCAAAATTACAGTTATGAAGTAGCAACAAAAATAAGTTTATGGTTGAGGTCATCACAACATGAGGAACTGTATTAAAGTGTTGTAATAGGAGGGTTGAGAATGACAGGAGCACAGGCATGTGTACAGGTAGCACTTTGGAGGTTAGTTTTCATGACTTGTAGGGATGCCTGTGTGATACCTAACTAGAACTGGCTGGGATTAGGTTGGGTTCATCTACATAAAGATCAGAAGCAAGGCTTGGATTTAGAAGTATGTAGTGGTCCTTGGTAGAGAAGTTTGGGAGTTTAATAGAACATTCAGGAGACTTTGTGGGGTTGAACGGCTTGAGCCCTGGAAGTAGTGACATTTGATTTTTTATTTTTTTGTTTGTTTTGTTTTGTTTTTTTTTTGAGACAGTATTTCTCTGTGTAGTCTTGGCTGTCCTGGACTCAGCTTTGTAGATCAGGCTGGCCTCAAACTCACAGAGATGTGCCTTCCTCTGTCTCCCCAAGTGCTGGGATTACAGGGGTACACCACATCTCACGGCATAGAACTGACATTTGAGAGGAGGAGCCTATACAGAAGCTGAGCTTGAAATCCTGTAATCAGATCAGAAGAGAATCTCCTTCAAGAAACCAGCGATGGCCAGACAAAATCCCAGCAAGAAGAGGAAATGGCAGAGCCCCACTCCTAACCAAGAAACTGTTTGCAATTGATAGCTGCTAGGAGAGGAAATGTCAGTTTTCTCCAATGGAGTGACTGAGGACATCAACCACACCCCAGACCTCATGTCCACAAGTAATTGGCCAACACAAAACAGCTCCATCTTTCCTTTTCTTCCCTTTCTTTCTTTTCTTCCCTTTTTTCCTTCCTTCCTTCCTTCCTTCCTTCCTTCCTTCCTTCTCTCTCTCTCTCTCTCTCTCTCTCTCTCTCTCTCAAGAAAAAGAAAAAAAATACGAAGTTGGGGCAGGGAAAAAATATGATCAAAATATACTGTATGAAAATTTAAAATAAAAGATTTGTAATATTTTTTAAAAATTATTTTCTTAATGTAGGAATAGTATAAAATGTTCGCCAAACACCCCATCTCTATCCTACAAAGTTTCTCTAATTTGCATTAGTGTGATACATTGTTACAAGTGATGGATGGATATTCATATATTATGTCCACAGTTTGGAGAGTACACTCTTTGTGTTGGACAGTATATTATTTGAAATAAAAATAAAAGAGTAGGATGAGAATTCTGAAGAGGAAAACAGCTTTAGGGAAGTGTATGGAAAGAAGGAAGACTTGTTACAGTATTTGCTAGAGTTGTTCCTGTTTCTTTGTTGAGAGAAGAAGAGCTATAAAAAGTGGGAAATTCATTTTTTTACAAGAAAAGAACCTTTCACTCATGTTCATTGAACACCTTACTACAATTCTATGAGGTTGTAGACCCTGGAGTATAGTGTGAATACAATGGCCAACCTTCCAGTGTTGTGTGCAGAGGACACTGATAGTGAACTCATAACCCAAAAGCAAAATGCCAGAGAGAAACAAGCGTCAAGAAACAGGATTACAGTGAGATGAGAGTTTGAGAAAGAGGAAGTATGGTTCATATTATAGGACAAGAAAAGCCACCTCTGAAGAGGCTGTGAGACTCTAGAATGAAGTAAAAAGGTAGCTGCTGAGAATTGGCCTCTGTGGCCTTTTTCAAAATAATACATGCACTAATACTTTATATAACAGAAGGGCCCCACCCTGGAAGATGGAGTTTTACCATCCCAATAGTTTTCACTGTTATTTATTAAATCAATTTTTATTACTGCATGCCTAAGGGGGTATAACATAATTTGTGTAAAAAATTAGTTTCTTCATTTTAAAGTCTTAACTGCTCTCAAAGTTCACTCTTTTCCCCTCATATAGTCATTATGGTTTGGTCCTTCATCATTCTCCCCAACCAGCTTCAAACCACCTTCCTCCTAGAGACGAACTCTATCACCTTTGTTAGGGGTGGACTCTTTGGGATTAGTCCTCAGGAGTGCTGCCACTAATGGCTGCCATATAGTTTTATTCACTGTGTAGCAGATGTCATAGATTGTCATCTTCTATAATTCTCCTAAACCCTCTGAGGCAGGTATCACCGTGTGACAATCAAGGAACCCTCTGGAAGGGATCTTCTGTATGGAATCACTCTCAGAGGTTGGATTTAAACTGTATTTTGATACTTCAAATTCTTTTCTTTTTTTTAATTTCTGGACCTTTTTGTTTTTAAAAACTTTTATCTATTTTTTTTGTTTACTTTACAGCATGATCACAGCTTCGTTCCTCCTCTCTCCCAACCCCAACCTCACACCCCTACCCCACTTCCTCATCCCTTTATCCTCAGAGAAGGGGAGCCACCCCCCAAGCCCCCATGGGTACCAATTCACCCTGATAAATCAAGTTGCAGCAGGACTAGGTGCACCCTCTCCCAGAGGTCAGATAAGTCAGCTCAGCTATGTGGAAGGAATCTAGAGGCAGACAATGGAGTCAGGGACAGCCGCTGCTCCATTTGTTAGGGGACCCACATGAAGAATAAGCTGCTCATCTGCTCCATATGATATTTCAATATTCTTGATATTTGATAACACCTATAGATTGCTTCATACTTAGTGAAACATAAATGACCTTGTCCAGATTGTGTCGTGAGGGTAAATATGTGATGTCTCAGTTATTTTTTATTCTGGCTGACAATTCAGAGTGCATCATGTCAGGGAAATCAAGGCAGCAGGAGTTTGAAGGCTGGTGGTCACCTGATATCCACATATCAGGAAACAGAGAAGATGAACATAAGCTGGTGCTCACCTTCTCTGTGTTTCTCAGTCCAGGATTCCCTGTCTGTGGAATGGTGCCACCCACAATTAAGATGGATCTTATCCCATCAATTAATGTAATAGGGTAATTTCTCACAGGTGTGCCCTGAGGCCTGTTTCCTAGGTGATTCTGTTAACAGTTGACAATTTACACTAATGATCATAAGAGGTAAAGGAGGGTCCTTTTGGTGATTGAATACCCAAGTTCTTAAACTGTGGGGTTATATAATTGTGTGTGTGGTGGGGCCCACGATATGTGCAGCAGTAAAAAGTTTCTAGGGCCTGGAGAGATGGCACAGTGGTTAAGAATAAATATTGGTCTTGCAGAGCTCTTGAGTTTGGTTCCCAACACCCAGGTCAGGTGGCTATCTTCTTGGAACCCTAGCTCCAGGGGCTTCCAACACCTCTGGCTTCTGTGGGAACCTACAATCACATGCTTATAACCACATAGGATGATGAAAATTCACAATCAAATATGTAATGAATCCAAGGTATTTATGACAGCACCTGCCCATTTGCATGCCAGCCTCCCTGCAGCCATGGTTTCCAACACAACACACTGGCTTTCACACCAGCACTTAATGCAACGTCCCCAGACACTGCCCAGAACACCTTGGCTGAGACTGGAGACTGTTGTGTTACAGTGCTGTCCTTAAGGGTGGTTTTCTGCACTTTTAGAAGCCTAGCGGGTTAGTCACAGAAAACAAAGACTTAATATTTTCCTGTCATTTCTTAGCATGTAAGTATCAAGTTAGTAATCTTTGGATTATGTTATTAGAATGTTTGGTTTTAAAAATTGTTGCTTGGGAAGCTGGGCATGGTGGTGCATGCCTGTAATCCCAGCACTCTGGGAGAATGAGACAGGCAGATCTTTGTGAGTTTGAGGTCAGCCTGGTCTACAAAGTGAGTACAGGATAGCCAAGGCTACACAGAGAAACCCTGTCTCAAATAAAACAAAACAAAACAAAACAAAACAAAAATGTTGCTTGGGGCTGAGTTTGGTGGTACACACCTTTGGTGCCACTGCTTGGAAAGGCAGAGGCAGGCAGATATATGAGAGTTCCCGTCCAACCAAGGTTATTATAGTGAGATCTTATATTTAAAAATAAAATAAATTTATTTTAAAAGTAAAAGGCTTTACAGAAAGATTAGTTCTGGGTTTTGTTTGTTTTGTATTTTAATATATGTCATCAAACTTTTAATTTTTAAACATATTTAAATAATGCCTGTGGATTAATTTTTCAATAGTGTGAACCTGACATTTTTCTATTTTTAAGTGTGCATAATAAAACATTGAAGAATTTGAAATTTTTTCACTACCATAAGACTTCTTGAACTAGAAGGAATCTTTAAGAAGTTCTTCAGGAAGGCCTCTTGTTGTAGAAGCTGTAGTGTGTCACAACGTGCCCCCCAGTAAACCCTTTTGTCCACACTTTTTTGCTTGCAAATGTTCGTTGCAATGACTCGTTCTGGTACAAGGCCTCTGGCTTCTACTGGAACCTCAATGGGACCCTTTAGGATATTCTGTGTTGCCCCATATCATGGAGATCTTGTAGTTTGGATCTGTAGGACCAGGCCATTCATGCACTCCCAGAGTTCACTGATGGCTTAGATGTTGGAGTGGGCCAATTAAAAGCCCCAGATTTGGGCTTGAGAGGTATCTGATTTTCTGATCAACCTGTCAGCTCTCTGGCTCACTTGCCCTCAGGGCTGGCTCACTAGCAACCCGTCCCCCACCCCCACAACCAGGGCCAGCTCTACCTTACTGCCCAGGTGAGATGCAGGGTCTGCTTTCCCAGCTGTTGCAGCTGGCAAGGGACATGGCCAGTTCTTCTCTCATTACCCCAGGGCCAGGTTTCTAGTCTGCCATAGGTGGGGAAGGAGGAGGAAGTCTCTCCCTTGTCCATGCAGCTGCACAGGAAACAGGCCAGAACCCCACCATGGTCTCAGGTGGTATCTCTGGCTACTCACATCAGGCTGTTTCTCACTAGTCTTCAATTCTGCCTCTTCATTGTGCCTACATTCTTCTGGTTGTCTTTCTTTTCCATTTCCCCACCACTTACTTGTTCCTTTTAGTAGCACCTGGGGTCTCTGAGTGTCTGAGTTGTCTCAGGATTGCAATGCCCCACATTATGGCTTTGGGCAAGGGTCATCTTGGGCATGGTCTCCCCACCATCCCCAGGCCTGCATGGTCCCAGATTGGTGGTCGTCTCAGGCTTCCTTCCTGTCTGGGCCTCATGGTGCAGGTCTTGTAAGGGTCCTCTGTCTCAGGCTCACCCAGGGCCCATGGTTCTAGTAAGGGTTCTTTTAGTCTCCAGCTTGCTCCCATCCTGGGAGCCCATTGGGGCCTGCCTGGCGAGGGACTAGAGGTCATCTCAGGCTCACTTTTTTTAGGGAATGTTATGCTACTGATCATTCAGATGTTCATAACATCAGAACATTGAGTGTAGACATGGTCTCTCTCCTCTTTGCCACCTACTGACCCACATGTGACACGTTGCCACACGTGCAATGTCTCTAGGGGCAGGTTCAAATGATTAATTAAGAAAAAAATCCCCCAGAGTTGTGCCCAGCCATTTGGGTTTTAGTTAGTTCCATTGTCGTGACATTGACAATGAAGACTGACCATTGAACTTCTAGAGTCACATGACCTGCAGTGTCTTGAGTTTCTAACTACAGCTGAGGGAAAGACTTCTACCTCTTCCCCAACCTCTCTAGCCTGTATTAATATGCCTTCTCTTACCTTGTGGTCATGATGACACAGACCCAAGAAGTTCAGCGGTAGGTGTCTTCCTTCCACCCACCTACCTCATCCTTGAGCATCCTCTATTGCTCCGGTACATATCTTCCTGCCTCATTTCTTTGTGATGCTGTCCTTAAAGTGGAACTGGGGAGGGAGAAAGGGTTGGGGCAGTTTATAGATTTACTAGCTCCTTGCCTGAGTTGTTTTTCAGAAAGCTTGAAAAGAAAATGCCAATAGTGTGATAATTAGGTCCTGTTTTCTACATTCCTGATAATATTGGGAAGTTGTTTGTTTTACCATGTTATTTTGTGGCACCAAATGTAAATTATGGGATGTTTTGTGTTTTGTTCTGGTGGGTTTTTGTTTTGTTTTGTTTTGTTTTTGGTGGTGTGTTTGGTTTGGTTTGGTATCTATACTTTTTCTTGGATCAGTTCTTTCTATATTAAATGTAATTTTTTTTTGGTGCTGGACTTTTCTGGTTTTTGTTGTTGTTTTGTTTTGTTTTTTTAAAACCATACTTTTTTATTGTTAAGTCAAAGAGGTATCAACTTAAATTTGTTAAGTCTTACAGGGTAGACTTAACAAAACTTCTAAGGAGCATCAAAGAAAGTGAAAATGGAACTAGGCACAGGACAATTATGAATTAATGAACTCAGGAAGGAATAGGAGAAGGAGAACAGTGAGAATGTGCTGAGGATACTAGGGGAGAGGATCTGGTGTTACTTTGATCTCTCCCAAGTGCCCAGGTAAATGAATAATGGGATAAGATTTCTAAACTCCACTATGTGCTTAAGAGTCATCCTCCCCATTTGCGCTGTCTCTGTCATCCTCTCTTTCCTCTGGCTCTTTTTCCTCGTCCTTGAGCATCTCCAGCTGATCACCCCCCATCCTCGTTGTCATCACCATCCAGCAGGTCACCCTCCTCAGCAGAGTCATCCGCACCTGCCTCAGACTCCATCTTTACATTAGTTTCATCCTTCTTCACAGAGGCTCTGTGCTCTGCTCTTCTTCAGACTTTTCGTTCTTCATCTCTGCTGGGGATGAGAAGGATAAGTCTGCTTGTTTGCTTTGTTCTTTTTCAATTTTTTTCCGGGCTTTCCTGCAGAAAATCCACTTTTTGTTTTATCTGAGTCAGCTCCTTCTTAATGGCCTGAAGGTCATCACCTTTCAACTTTCCAGAACTGGAAGAAGATCCCCATTGTCCACTCTTTGAATTGAATCTACTTTTGCCCCTCTGTGAGGTGTTTCCAGACACGCTGGTGTTTAGAAGGCACCACAGCTCGAGCACTAGGAGGAGGAGGAACACGTGCTGGGTAACTGTACATCCTGTCGTAACAATCCCGTTGAAAGTCACAGTCCGAGTCACACGAGGAACTGAGTAGAGGGGGTGGAGAAGGGTGTTGGTACTGACCCGTGTATCTCCACGCAGATCGTTTCACACGTGCTTTTCCTTGATTCACTTTTGGCTCTGCAGCCAGGTTAATATCTAAAACCTGGCCAGCAATCATTCTGCCATCCTCTCCAACTACAGCAGCCCGGGCATTTCTTTCATTGACATACTGGACGAAGGCAAAGCCCCTATGCACAGAGCAACCCACAATTTTCTCATACTTTGAAAAGATGGCCTCCACGTCAGACTTCTTGACCACAAGAGTGTTCAGATTCCCAATGAATCCACAGGAATGAATCGAGGATCTGTCTTGTTGGTAACATTGCTAGCCATCTCCTTTGATGATAAGGTTTCTTACAAAGCTGAAAACAGTAAGTCGAGAGAGAAGAGGCTGCCTCTCCTACTTCTGCTCTGTGTCGAGATACAGCAAGCAGGGAGCACACAACCTGTTCGTTCTCCTCTCTATTTTAATGATTGAAGTTTTAGTATATATGTCTAGATTGATAATACCCTTTGCTTCCTAAACTTAATTTCAGAATTCTTGGCAGTTTTTGAAATAAGTTGAGAATATTGGTTTTTCTGGAATGCTCAAGAAATACATGGTAGGTAGTGGTGGCTGGGAATGATATTTGTCTGAGCCTGATAAGTTGAAGTTGAAAATAAATGAAAAAAGCCCCTGTTAACATAATATAGCTAGAACTATAATGAACCTTAGGGAAGACTATTCTAAGTGTTACCTGCTGTAATTGAGAGCTGTTGCTCTTTCTCAGGGACTGATGGTCATCTTGGCATGAATCTCTTGTTTCCTCATTGCTGACTCTGACTTACTCTTAGAAGAAAGCATCTTGTATGTCCTAGTGGGACTTCCCCTTTCCTGACTGAGCCAGTAGTCTGCCTCCCTGTCCTGCCTGCTTTCCAGCTCGTTACCTCCTTGGCCATGGCAAATGGCAGCACCCTGGTACTTAAGCCACTAGCAGATTGTCTTAAACTTTATTCACTCATGACTCCAGAATGTGTGTGTGTATAAAAGGTGCATAAGTCAAAATTTACTGATAATAAATCATAAGGAGTTTACTTTAGAACATTTTGTTAAATGCATATAATTCTACCTTTTATAAAGATAGAAAGCAAATCTGCATACCAGTGAGATGGATGTACTTGTTTATTTTTACATAAAGGGTTAAATTCCGGCTGAGTATCTAAGACTGAAAGACATAAAGCAGCTTTAGTGTTTTTCAGAGGTGATTTTTTTTTTTGTCTGCATGTATGTTTCTGTATATGCCTGTGTGTGTGTGGTCAGAGGACAAATTTAAATACCAGTTTCTTCCTTCCATCTTGTTTGAGACAAGGTTTCTTTTTGTTTGTTCTGTATATCTCCGTGTATTAATGGTCTGCTATTATATATATGTATATATGTATATGAATATATGTATATATATATACATGTGTATATATGTAGTATGTATTGTACATGCCTATGGGGTGTCTCTTTTTAGTTGTTTGCTACTATGCTTCAGTCTCCAGGCTAGCTGCCCATGAACTTGAGTATTCTCCTTTCTCTGCCTCTTACTTGTCTAGGGGTGCTGGAATTACAGTACATGCCACTGCATCTAGCTTTCACAGGTTCTGAAGATTCAGACTCAGATTGTAGTGTTTACACAGCAAGCACTGCATCCACCAAGCTGTCACCCTATAGGGTGGCCCTTGATCAATATTTTGATTTTATAATGGTTATTGCTGAGAATGCTGCTTCATATAAATGCGTAGTACATGACAGAAATGTTTAGGGCCATTTCAGAAATAATTGGAAATTTTGCTCGAATCACAAGCTAAAATTTACTGCATCACTTTTTTTTATGAAACTAAAGTCAGCAACTCAAGCAGCCATTTAAAAAATCAAATTTCTAATATAATATGATCCAGAGATACTAATTTTATATTTATATGCTGGGAAATGATAATAGGAAAATACTAGTTTTAGTTTTCTGTAATAAAACCATTGTGTTTCGATAGAAGCACTGCACTGTGTAACCTCACAGTTGTTGTCTTCATTAGCATTATGTAGTGTGATGGTATATACAGTGCAAAAAACAAATGTGTACCCTGAACCAAGGCAGCAGTGGAGTCACATGACACAAAACAGACAAATACTGCCAGGAAATCTTGCTTCATTATGCATTTGATTCTAATTTTAGGTTGTTGCAATTCAGACATCCTTTACTGTTGCCATTTTTTTTTTTTTTTAAATCTCAACATTCAGTTATATAACCTTATGTGTCATCATGGCCCATAGCTTAAGAAGCTGTACTCTAAAGAACAATTTTAATTTAAAAAATATCTTTGTGGTAAATTGACAACTGTGATTTCATATATGTGTGTGTGTGTGTGTGTGTGTGTATATGTGTGTATGTGAACTATGAAATGATGATAGGATTTATGAATATATGAATATAATATGGAATAATTAAATCAAGCCAAGGAACATATATCCACCACCTCAGATACTTATCTACTTTTAATTTTAAAGGCCTATTAATGCGTGCACATCACACTGATATGGATGTGATTAATTCTCATGTGATCGTATGCCTCTGGTAACATGTTAGGCAACCTCTAAATCTAGCCAGAAACGGAGATTCCGTGATCCTTCCACTCTGTGTGTGAGGAATGTGAGAGGTGAGAGTAGTTCTTGTAGTTAGGGATGCAGGCAGTCCCCAAAGCAGAGTTTTCTGGACCAGGTTCTTTCCTGTACTGGAAAACCAGTTGCTGGACTATCACACTAAAGAAACATTGTATCAGAAAGGCCATTGTTCCTGGGATGATGGCCTCAGAGCTGAGTAGAATAAAATCAGTCCTTTAAACAAATTGTGAACTGTTAATAACCAAGTAATATATTTCCATGGTTTTAAGACATCTGGTAACATAAGAAAACTTATGGAAGAATACTCTCCTCTGCCAGTATCAACTCCAGTCCCATTCTTAGACAAAATTACTTTAAACCATTGCACTTTCTTTTCTTATTATCTGTATTTCTATTATAATCGATTTGTCTGTGATAAACTTATGTATTATTTTCTTTGCCTAGAAGGATGAAGCTTACCTTTTTGTACCTTCTCATTTCTGTCGAGGAAGTTATACTATTTATATTTATTTCTGCTTTTAGTTATCTGGTAGCTTTGATATGCCAGCGTATTTTATAAATTACCTGATCTCTAAAGAGAATATCTCTTACTTCATCCCAAATGGAATAATAAATTGGGTCTGATGAGAGTTAGTTGTAGACTTAGAAGTCTGGGCATTGTTGAACACTTAATCTAGAGGCAATATAAAATGTTTTGTGTGGGATTTATCATAATCTTTGCATTTTTATGTTTTATAGAAATAAATACCTTCCCTTAATTGATGAAAATGAAAATACAGAAGAAAGAGAAGCAAGTAAGTGGTCTCATTTCTCTTAGGTGTTTTTCTCATTTTCTCTTAGGTCTGTTGTTATTCCTGCTAAAGAGGATAGGCCAGCAGTGTGGGGTCACAAGTTAACCTCTGGTAGTTTCCTGTTGCTTTGGCTTTTTCCTCTCTACAGAGCGAAGAGCTCTGAGTGACTGGTGCTTTAGTCGTGTCCTTATAGGAGCAGTGTAATTAAACTAAATCAGAGTATTAAAAATTAGTCTGGTAGAAATGTAGAAATGCTTCCTCTCTTGGAACAGCTTTTCATATTTTTCTGAGTGATGTGACCAATTCTCTACAGTTTACCTATTAACTATATTTGAATATTTAGTTTGCTAAAAGCATTTTCCCATAGTGTGTGTGTATGTATGTACACCTGATGTTTCTGTGTAGGTGAGTGTGGAATGGCTTATGTGTGGAGGTCAGAGGACAAGTTTGTGAGGTTACTTCTCTCCTTTGACCTTTTTGAGGAGTTCTGGGGCCTCAAACTCAAGTTCAGATTACCAGGCTAACTCTACAAGTGCCTTTACCGACTGAGACACCTCAGTGGCTCTAGAACCATTCTCTTAGTTATAAAATGCTTACAACTATGGCCAGTGTGACTCATCAGTACAGTTTGTAGAGTTGGTACTTTGTTTCCCTGATGGTTTTATATTGAAAGGAACCTAAAGAATACCAGTCAGGGATCACTTCCCGATTGCAGCGCTGCTTTGCCTGGTCTTGGGATGAGGATATGTTCAGTCCTGACATGTCTTGATGTGCTGGGGAAGGTTGATATGTGGGGAAAGGAGCTCTCCTTTTCTGTGAGGAAATGAAAAAGGGAAGGGGGAAGGAGAGGAAGAAGGGCTGGGAAGAGAAGAGGGAGGGGGCACCCTGGGGATATAAAATAATAAACTGAAAAAAAAAATAACCAGTCAGTGTGGCTTATAGACATGAGATGTGGAGATATGCCTCTGTCCACGGTCTGTCTCTGAGGGAGTGGCCTTTCTTTTTATCGAATTGGACAATAATCTGGAGCTGGGAGCATGGGGAGGTCTGAATTCCTGTTTAGTTGGGACCTGTGCAAGGTAGTTGGGTGAGACTAGCTACTCTTCTTTCCAGTATCTGTTGGGTACTGGCTCCTTTGGAACCCTGTAAAGAAAAATAAAGGAAATGAGAAAGACTGCCCTCTGGATGGCCCTCGTTGGGGAGCTTGATCTGTCAGTTACTCACAGGAAAAGCTATACTTCTGTTTAAACATTGGATTTCTCTTTCCTAGTGCTACACTGAGTTGGCAGGTGATAGTAACCACCACAGAAAAGTTTTATCTGCAAGGAATTTCTCCTAGGGTACACTCTGACAGATCCTGAAGCTATGTACAAGGTCTTCTATTACTGCTATATTTACCATCAGGAAGATGGAAAAGAACCACACATTCATCAAACAGGGACCATTTAAATGCATTGTAGAATACACCCCAAACCCTCAAAATTGTTTTTAATGATATGTGGGCAGTCTTATAGTTCTTAAGGTAATTTTCATGTTTAGTTGTTTTTTTTTTTTAAACGTTCTTTAAGGTGAACTATTATGTAGCTTTAGTTAGAGGGATTTTTATTTTAAACTTCATAGTAATGGTTTATGAGCAAAATGGGATTTTTGTTGTTTGAGAGGGTGTTTCTGTTTGGTTTGTTTGTTGGTGTCTGTATTTGTTTTTTTTTTTTCAATTTTTTATTAATTACACTTTATTCATTTTGTATCCCCCCATAACCCCCTCCCTCCTCCCCTCCCAATCCCACCCTCCCTCCCCTTTGGTGTCTGTATTTGTATTTGAGATAATCTTGGTAAGGATGTACTGTATTTGGTTTCTTTAAAGACACAGAAATAACTTTAAGAATATGGTTTCATTTTAATCCCAGGTGTGGGGATGTGGGGCTGCTTTGGACTGCCCACAGCAGCTGACTGACTATGATTTACCTTGTGCTCTAGTGGAGGTGTGGTTTTGCCAGCTGCAGATGGTTTCTGTGATTGTGTAATGTTTGGAACTCTGGGAAGGTTTCAGAGGGTATATAAATGCTAGAGCCCCATAGGTGGGTTGGGTAGTTGTTGGTCAGATAGGGGGATTGGTTGCAGTTGGTTATGCTCAAAGAAGAAATAAAAAGAAAGAAATTAGATTCAAGGACCTCTCTCTCTTTCTCTCTCCTCTATCCTTTTTATCTAGTGAAAGGAGGTGAGAGGGGGAGTTGGGGGGGGGGGATAAAGGATGGAAAAAAGAAGAACCCACAACATAGCAAACACTATGAAGTACAGGTTTGCTATGTAATCCAGGCTGGTGTTGAACTTGAGATCAGTGTGCATCAGCTTCCTGCGTGCTTGGACTATAGAGTTATTCTACTGTGCTTTGCTGCCGAATGAGAATTTTTCTTGAAAATTACTGTTAGCTATATCAAAGTCAGGTTGAGTAAATAGGAGAAACTGATCCTGTTCCTCTGTCTGTACTTGGCATTGGGGCATATGGATTGTTGAATTGCAAGAGATTGCAGAGCATGAAGTGGAAATGTATACTGGAGCCAGAACAATCTGTAGGCTTCCAGGACTGAGTGTGTGTCACACAGTTTAGGGCTAGATGGAAAGGTCTTTGGTTTTCATACAATGAGATTGAAATTCCCACTGTACCAGTTATTCTCCTGGAGTCAGTTCAGTCTCATTTTTCACAGCGTAGAAAGGGATTAAATGAAATAGTTACATATTGCATATTTGATGTGTCAAAACAAGGAAATCTTTAGGGTGTAATGATGTGAATAGCAATCAAGCTTACTTTAACCATGATTCCGAAATGTTAGAAGCAACACAAAATAGTAGGACTGGAATATAGCCTGGAGCATTTGCTGGGCATGTACAAGGTCTTGGGATAATCCCCAGCCCTGAAGAAGCAAGGGGGAGGGGGAAACCTTTAAAAAAAAAAATCCTCATTCCTTTTAGCTTGTTTTCTCACCTCTTTGAAGAAAAATGGCATGTAAATTCATTCTGATCTTTAAAATTTCTCATTTCCTTGTTCAAAATTTTATTGAGGAAAATTAAAATGAGGTGGCAGATTTTTTACAAGTTAATCAGAATTTAGCAATAAATAATCATGTTTCTTATTAACCAAAAGGGGCATAACAGGTGGCATGCCAAGAACAAAGGCTTTAAAATTTGGCATTCTATTGCCAAAAGAAATGTTGCACCAAAACAACAACAACAAGAACAAAATAAAACAAAACAAAAAAAACCTGAAAAAGGAATCTCACAGTCTTTATCTGTGTTGATGAAAGTAACTAAACTGCTTCTAAAATGTGTGTAGAGTTTAATTACTAAGACTATTAAGCAATAGTAGGCAGGCAAAAATTAGCTAGGGAACTAGGGTGTGAATTGTAGGGCCCAGTTTTTTAGAGCTGAAAATAAGTTCTTAAGGGGACACTGCCTCACCTCACTGAAAACAGACCTATCTGATTTTTTTTTTTAATTTCCTAGTTTGCTACTAAGAAATATAAAGTATGACAGGTATGAGATGTGATATACAAAAAGTAAGGGTTAAAGGTGTACTTTAGTAATCTAGATCAGTTAATCCAGTTAAAAATGTAATATTAAACTTGGAGCTATAATCAGGAGTTAATGTAGACCTGGTGACTTTGGGAGAACCCTGCTTCCATGAACAAGTGCTGAGCAGGCATAGTCTTCATTTTTCTGTTCTCAGGAAAACACAATTAGTAGGAGACTTTTCAGCATCATCGACAGAACTAGTGCTGGTCACACCTTCAGTTTGTTTGCTGGTAGACCCTCTTCAGCATTTCAGCTTAAGAGTTATAGTAAATTGCCCTGTAAAACCAGTTTAAAATATTGTCTTCATGACTCAAAAGGATTTAAAATGGATTTTCTCCAACTCTGTCTTGAGAGAGGGAGGGAGTGAGGGAGGGGAAAATTGAATTCTTCCTTTTCCTCTTAATATAACTTTACAGGACGACCACCACCACACATACAATCATTGTATTGGTTTTGTATTCTGAAACATGCACTTGAGGCCTGCATAGTGAAAGAGAAGGCTGACTCATTGTCTCTGAGGTACATGAAGGAAGCAGGGCACTCTAGCCCCAAGGTGAAGACTTCTGGGCCTCTCAGAAGTATGATGGACCCATGGACAAGAATAGGACTGAGTTGGCCTTCTTCAGCTCCTTGGCCCCCTTGGGCTCTTTGGCTTGGGCTCCCTGTCCTTGCTTCCCTTTGTTCCCTCTTGCTCCCCTGACTCCTTTTTCTCTTGTTTCTTCTTCACCCCAGTACCTCTGCCTCCACTATCTTCCATCCTATTATGGGACATCAATTTTCTAGAAAAAAGGTTATCAGCTTCCTCCTCAGGAGTACACACAAAATGCGCGCGTGCGTGCGTGTGTGCGTGCGTGTGTGCATGTGTGTGTGTGTGTGTAAAGTTTTCTTTTGCCTGTAATAATGGACCAAAATGGATTTCTCTTAATTTGAGAACCATTGCCTTGGACTGTAATCTTTTTGTTTTTGTGTTTTTAAAAACCTTTTATTTAAGATGAATGTAGTTCTTATAGATTTAACTGTTTTTTGGACTGTTGTGGTTTAATGGGCTTAGATCAAAGGAACAGCATGGTTTTGTTTTATTTTTGGTTACTTTTTTGAACAGCCCCTTTCTGTTTCAGTTTGTACTGTTTCTAGACTCTTGCCCTTGCTTAAGTTGATGATATGAGACAAATTACTGTTGGTCCCTTGCAGTCTACCATCTTCAGTCTGTTCCTTTCAGAGCCATTTCAAAGTGGAGACACTGACATAGGATTTTGCATTTAGTCTTTTTGTCTTCCCTGAAATATATGGAAAAAATATATTCCTGTCTTCAGAAGTATATGGGAAAAAAAAGTTTTTGTTTTGGACTTTTTGCTCTCTAGGAAACTTTTCCAAGTTTCCAACATAAAAATGCTCTATGTATTACTGACCGCAAAATTTACATTTTATATTTTTATTACTAATACTTGCCTTTTCCTCTTTTAGAATCAGGTATTGTGTTCATCCCTTTAGAAGGAACCAGCTCTGCCATTGTAGTTGTTTAGCCTTGGCAAGTTGTTTTATCTCTTATCTGTAAAATGGGGGTGGGGTCCCTGGGTAATTATCAATGATTCTTGAGTAGGATTTCACAGATAGCAGGTAGGTGTATGTCTAATTTAGTAACTACCTGACCTTTCTCAAAGCAGTGTGTACTTTCATGTTTAACATGTTTAACCAAGTCTCATCTGGCTGGCCCGGTGACCTAATAATCTGTTTAGCTTTCTGGCAAATTAGTATTTGCCAGATTTCAAATCCACAGTCCTCCACTCTCTAGCTGTATGGTCAGGGTATGTTCCGTACCGTTACCAGTTCTCCACTTCTCCCTGTACAGACTGGGCATTGTTATACTGACCGTGATAGATGCTTGTATAGGTTACAGATCGGGCACCGTGCCTTATGTGATCTCCGTATGACATGTACAATGAATGTTAGTAGCTGCTGTGGCTATTTTCTGGGTTTGGTTTTCTCTGCTTCTTCATGAGTAAAGAGAACTTGTCATGACAGTCTATGACCTAGAACGAGCTATTTACGTCTCTTAGGCTTTGAAAATGTCTTTAGTAAGCAAATTACTTTTCAGTTTATCCCCTCACTTTAAAAAAAATTATTTATTCTTCCATTTTCACAACATACATAATGCTTTATTATCATAGTCTTCTCCATTATTCTCTTATCCCTTTCCCACACCATTAAACCTTTTCTTCTTCCAAAGTCTGTCTTTGTTGTTGTTGTTAGAGTTGCCTGCATTTGTATAGATAGGGGTTTCTTTACTTGAGCAAAGACAATGCATTAGTAACTATACCACTATATGACTTCCTTTTCTTCCACCAGCCATTTACTGTCTTGCCTACAGCTCCTGGGGTAGGGGTGGAGCTTACGCAGGCAGGTAGCCGCCACTGCTGGGAGTTCATGGGTGCTACAACTGTGCCATCTCCAGAAGACAGTGTGTATTAGTATTCTTTCCTATCATCCGGCTCTTAAATTGTTTCTACCCTGTCTTCTGAGCTCTTTCCCGAACCTCACAGGAGGTGATAGAGGTGTTCTGTTTAAGCCTTAACTGTTTGAGTACTTAACAGTCTCAGTTTGCCCACTGTTGCATACTAAGAAAACTTTATCTCTAGGGGCCAGGTGTTCCTGCCACAGAATTCATTAATATGCCCAGAGCGAGCACATAGCATCCTCTCTTCTTAGAGTACTAAGTCTTGTAAGATCAGCGGTTGCCCACAGGATTTAGGCTAGTTTATTAGCAGGACTTCACTTACTGTAAAGATCTAAAAGGAGAACCTTTCTTTTTTCAGAGTTTTTTCCCCCATAATCTCAGTGCTATGTATGCTGTAAGCCTCAGACTGGGAAAGAAAAGGCACTAGAAAAAGCAGACAGGGTAACATGAGGCTGAATTTGCAGTGTTTTTATTCTCAGCATGGGCCAGGAAGCAACACCACCTGGGCAAGTATTTGCAGTGTATAACATGCCAGGCCTCTTATAGGAGAGCAAGTACTCATGAACAGTGCTGTTTCTTAACTGTCACCAGAATGCAATTCTACCGTCTTCCTGGAAAGCTGGCCCTTCCTGGGCTCTTCCTGGGTCACTTATTTGTTCTAGATCAAGGAAATAGTACTATCCCTGGAGCTAGGAGCCACATTATTATCAGACTTTTGCCAACCTTACCTTGGTTATAAATGCCAAGTGCTTTTTGGAATACTAGAAGACCTGAAAGTATGAGATGAAACATCTACCTCCAAAGTATTGTTTTCTTAAAATTGTTCACTGTGAGACCACTTTTATTTAATGGTACTCAGAAATAGCTTTGAGATTTCCTTTTTAGTGCTACCTTAGAACCTGTGACATACTTCGTCTGGCATCTGTCACAGTAAAGCTTCCTCTTATTTGAGCAGTTTGGTTTTTGCAATTGGCCAAAGATATTTGGGATTGAGTCTAGTAGCGAAGTTCATTGACATACCGACCAAGGCTAGCTTTAGTTACTGTCAAAAGTAAAACTGTGGGCCAACAAGGTGGCCCAGCAGATAAAGGCAGTTGTCACTAACCCTGGTAATCTGTCCCTAAGACCCACATGAAAGAAGAGAACAGATTCCCTTAAGTTGTACTCTTACTTGTGTGCCCATGTACAGACACACAAAAATTAAACATTTTAAAAAAGTAAAACTTGGAATGATCACACTTTCCTTGTTCAGAATGAGTCCAGTTCAGTGTTGATGCTTCTTGGTGACCGTGAGAATGGGTATTGAGAGGTGAAGCAGTACATGGATCGTGCCTTTTCATCCCAGGAATTCACCTTAGTTCACGGCCAAGAGGTCTCAAGATACTTGAATAGTAGCATTGTGTGTGAGTAGTGTAAATAAATCCCAGTGCACATCTCTGCAGTATGCCTAGGATTTGGTGGCATCTGACTGTTTGTTTGTTTGTTTGTTTGTGGGCAACTATTACAGACATTCCTGTTTTAGATAAAATACTAAAAACAAATCTCAGATTTCCTCATAGGAAAAAAAACTTCACATTTTTATATACTAAATTAAGAGTTTGTGTATGTGTGATATGATTGTGTGGGTGTGCATGCCATGGTGCATGCACAGAGGTTAAAGGGCAATTGGTTCTCTCTTGTCGCCTTTACTGAGGTTCTGGAAATTGAACACCAGGCCGAAGTTGAACATAAGCACCTTTACCTACTGAACCATCTCAGTGGCTCGTACACTAACTTGCAACATATTATCAGCACCATGCCACTGCTGATAGGGTCACAGGTGACTATGTCCTGCTTGCTACAGTATCCCAAGGCTGGTTATTGGAACTAACACATAGTAGATACCCAGATACTTACTACTTACTGACCAAGGCCATGTGTTCAAACCTAATAGCACGCTTTCCATGGAGCAGTGAGAAAGTAATGTGCTTGTTTTCTCTTTCACAGTTGTCCAGGTTAAAAGCTTTGAATCACTCCCCAATGTCAGATGCCTCTGTTAATTTTGACTACAAATCATCATCTCCGTTTGACTGCAGCACTGATCAGGAAGAAAAAATTGAAGATGTTGCCAATCACTGTCTGTCCCAGAAGGACCTTTATACTACTGAGGAGGAAGCTGATAACCTTTTTTCTAGGAAATTGATGTCCCATAATGGGATGGAGGATATTGGAGGCAGAGGTACTGGAGTGAAGAAGAAACGGAAGAAAAAGGAGCCAGGGGAGCAGGAGGGAACAAAGGGAAGCAAGGACAGGGAGCCCAAGCCAAAGAGGAAGCGAGAACCTAAAGAGCCAAAAGAACCCAGGAGGGCCAAGGAACCGAAGAGGGCCAAGGAGCTTAAGGAGGCAAAGCAGAAAGATGGGGTAAAGAAGCCCCGGAAGACCCGGGAGACCTCGGGTACCAAGGAGGCTAAAGAGAAGAGGAGCTGCACTGACTATGTATCCAGGACAAAGTCTAAGAAAGCCAGGTGTGTACTTTTCTCCTTGTTTTTGCTTCATGGGGCTGTTTTTCTTTGCTGTTAGCCCAAACTCCTGGGCCTGACTTGACTATGTCTCTGCTGGCCCAAGCTTTGTACCTTGTTTGCATAATTTCTGGCATTAATGGCAGGTGGTGTTTTAAAATTTCTAATTATTTTCTAATTCTGCTTTCTCAAAATATACTTCAGAAACATGTTGCTTTGAGGAAACTCCAAGAATTGCCAACCTCCTTCAGATTCCAACCATCCTTTTTAGTCTGTGTACCTAGTATTTAACATTCTTTATTTGGTGGCTGGTATCCTACCTCCGGTGTAGATGTGCTTTTTTACATGCCTTGTGTTCTTTATGTCCTGTTAGTAGTTAACTAAAAATGAACCTCCTCTAACCTTCTGGACTTGTACTTTCTCGGTATTCAGTTTGTATTTAAAAGCATTTAAGCTGGTTGGTGGTGGTGCATGCCTTTAGTCCCAGTACTTAGGAAGCAGAGGCAAGTAGATCACTTGAATTTGAAGCCAGCCTGGCCCAGAGTTCCAGGACAGCCAGGGCTACAAGGAGAAATCCTGTCTCCAAACAACAAACAAAACAATTTAAATGTTAACTTGTCTAAAGTGTACTGTATAGGACATCCTGGATCTAAAAGAGATATTTAGACAGCTGTGATATAGAGGCAGAGGAGGCATAGCTTCAGGAGTCAGTGATAGATAGTCTAGCAGGGCCATGGGCAGTCAGAACTCTATATACAAGAGAACTGACTTTCCTCACCAGGCTCTACACTTTATTGCTAGACCATTTCTGATCTAGTTCTCTAGTTCCGTGTCTGGCATAGTCCCTGACCCTTTTATAGCTGCTGGGCTTTGCTGGATACACAGGCCAGAGAAGAACACAGTGACTTATACAGCTCAGAGGCTGAGGTACAGAGACGCTGTATAGTGTGTAACGGGAGAGAACACGTAACAACTGCTCTCCTCTCACAGAGAAATCGATGTTGGCTGTCTGTACACAAATGTAATGTCTTTTTCAAATCATTTCTGAATAGCACTGAATTTAGGCTTTTTGAGAAAATATAAAACAAAAAAAAATGTATAAGCCCTAACCCAAATTACTTAAGTTTCTGAAGTCTAAATACAGAGGCAAGGTGTCTGTCTATCTTTCTTTCCTGTCTGTCCATGAAATCTTAGAGGTTGATGTGAATGTTGAGAACATAACATAATAAGGCTGCCACATGCCTGTCTTGGGTCAGAACATAGGAGGGTATGTTTTAGAAAATATTTTAAGTGCTGAGTACTTGAACTGAGAGTTTGCTTTCTGTCTAGTTTCCTTTTCAGAAGGATAGTTTGTCAAGACCAGATGGATAATTCCTAATCTAAATTTAAATGTTGCTTTATAATACTCACTTCCACAAGGGATTTCATTCTTCTCTGTCCAAGAGACTTGAACGTAAATGGTTCTTAGGGATCCACCTGACAGAAAACAGTCGTAAAATACTGTACACCTTGGAAGGCCAAGAGAGGCAGGCAAAGTCAGTATTCAGACTAATGAAAATTGTAGTGACTTTATTTCTCATTTAACATTGGAAGGATACCCTGGTCTCTAATATGTGGGTCTCATGGCATTGTAAGTTTTGCTTCACCAGTCATTTCACTATGTATTGTTTTGGGAGCTAACATGGTTTTCTAGGGTAAAGGAATGTTTGAAGAACGAACGTCAGACTAGTGGAGTTTATTTTCGTCTGACAGAAAACTGCAGTGTAAGTACTTGAGAGTTGGGTAACCAGAGGAGCTATCTTCTGTGGTTTGGAGGATGATGGAAAGAGTATGTATCTGAACTTACCCGTATTCTGGTCTCTGATGTTCACATTTTACTGACTTCTCCTTAAAGAAATTCATATTGTCATTGTATAAGATATAAAACAAGTTATTGTTTTTTTAAATTCCATTTTAGGAAAATAGGGAGTTGTTTTGTGAAACAAAATTGAATCTCAAATGTAGTGGTGAAATCAAGATTCTGATTAATGAAGACCTAACAGCATTAGATTGAAGGAGTGTGGTTTTGATTGAAGGAGCATGGTTTTTATCTAATTAAACTAAATATATAAATGAGTTGGAGAAATATTTGTCCTTTTGCAGGCTGTTAACTTGGAGAACAGTGAACTCTTGAGCTTTAGAAATCCTTTGCAAGGAGACTGACAAGGATGGCTATCTCTTTAGAAATGTGGACAAGTTACATAGGCTTTGTCTGTACTTAGGGCTATATACTGTTGACTTGTAATAATATTCTTCTGTGTCACCCAGAAAGGGCCTTGGACTGTTGAACCTTTGATTTTTTTTTTTCCTTTGTATCTTTGTAAAATTACTTTGATTCCTTTAAACAATGATTCCACCAGTCAGCATAACCAATTTTTAGTTACAAAAATGTATTGATTCTTAAAAAAATGTTAGTAGTTAGCTGGTCACTGGTGGCACACCCTGTTAATCCCAGCACGAGGCAGATGAATTTCTGTGAGTTTGAGGCAAGCCTGGTCTACAGAGCTAGTCTCAGGACAGCCAGAGTTGCACAGAGAAACCTCTCCAAAAAAAAAAAAAAAAAAAAAAAAGTTAGTAATTAAGTCCTGTGTGTGTAATTTACTCTTGTAAATCGGCTCAAGTACTTGTTTTTATTTGAGCAGTTATTGATTTCAACCCTGGGTAATACTTGATGGTTATAAATGATTCACTGGTTGCCTGGATTACTACAGGAGCCAGGCCACTGATTGATAGACTTTTGGCCTCTCCTTTAGTCCTTCTTACTACTACAATCCAACCAGTCTTTCTGAAGCATTGCTGTTGCCATGTGTATGTTGACAATCAGTAGTGTTAAATCAGACCCTTTTTCCTCTATCTTGATTCTAAATCAGCTGAGAAAAAGCCAACAAAGATGGAGATGAAGCGATCTTTATTATTGATAATCTCAATCAAAGAACTCACACTGCTTTATGGCTAGAATCAGGCTTCTTATTAGTTACTTCAGTTAAATTCATTCCTAGAAGTGTAGGCAGCAAGGAGATGACAATACAGAGCTAGGAATAATACTCCCATTTCTGAGGCTTGCCAGTCAGGTAGGTACCCAATGCGAGAAATATGTTCCCAGTATTATACCCTTTTGAAGAAGAAATAATTTTTTTCCTCATGAAAATATAGGAACAAGAAAAAAGGGATTTCTTCTTCAGTTTGTATTTGCGTAGAAACTCCTGGTTGTTAAAATTGCCATCAGAACAAACCTGTATTCCTTTTTCCCTTACTCAAAAATATGGAGTTCTGACCCCTGTCTTTAATTCTGGAAACAACGTGCTCATTAGATTGCTTTCATTAACCCTTGAGGGCACTCATTTTTCTTGTAGATTGCTCTTGCTGTTTCTCCTAACCATAATATTCTTGTTTCCTCCAAGTATCCTGACTCCTTCCCATTCTTCAACTCTGAATGCAGAACCCAGCTCTTCCATAGAGCTTCCACAAATTAATGTGCTTATGTATTCCCTCTGAACTCCTATAGCATGTGGAACTTACATTTTCACTATAAATTACAGGTTTTAGATCTCAGAAGGCGGAAAATGATCTAGTTCAATTCTGTCATACTGCATTCTTGGAAGTGGAGACCCACAGAGAAATGGTTTGTCTGAAGTCATTCCCAATGTACATTGTAAACTCGGGGCTCCCAGTTCTCTGTCTTATATACTGTCTCTGTGACAGGCCCTCTCAATAGCTAACTTTGATTTTGGTGTATGTGTGACTTGTGTCCTGGGATCAGGACCAACATACCTTTATGTCCTTTATTTTCCTAGCAGCTGATTAACAAAGAAGTTTGTCAAATATAAGCACAATAGTCTACATATTTAATTTGATTGAATTCAAGAAGACTTCACTCTGAAAATAAGATTTATTTAGGATCCCTTATGAACTTGTTAATATATAATTAAAGATAGGAGTTCTAAAATAAAAAGATGGCTCACAGATTAAAATCCCATACTACTCTTGCAGAGAACGCTAGTTCAGTTCCTAGCATCCATGTCAGGCTGCTCACAGATGTTTGTAACTCCAGCTCCAGGGCATCTGACTCCCTCTTTTTCCATCTTTGCGTACCTGTGCTCAAATGCAGACACACATACATAGAATTTAAAAAATAAAAATATTTAAGAAATAATAATTAAAGGTAAGTGACTTGTCTAAGACAACAGAGTGCTGAACTTCATTGTCAGATCCTCAGGTTCCCGTGACTAGGATCCAGAATGAAAATGGAAGAGCCCTCATCAGAGAAGTTGGTAGGGATTGGCTCCTTTTCTACAGAATCTTATTTGCATACTCAATGGTTTTCTTCCAACGATTAAAATGGTTCCAGCTTTTTTAAAGAAGCAGCAAGTAGACAATTGAGCATGTCCTGGGCCTGAACAGTGATTGTAGTATGTAGCAAGCTTTCTTTTTTATGGTTGATATTAATAGTGATTAATGTTTAGGGCTGTCAGGATAAGAATACAAAACTCCAAAGTGGGAAAAGCCTTCATTATTTAAGCAATTACTTTTTTTCTCCAGATTGTTTTAAGTGTTTTGTTGAGCCCTAAGTATGTAAAGCTTAAACAAGAAAACACCTCCAGGAAAGCTGAGTTAGGCTTTGTTATTTCCGTATTACTATTATTCTGGTACTTTTATTCCAAGGAAAGTTAGTACCACTTTTGTAAGAAAATATACATAGGTATGTGTGTACAATTTTACACGTAGTGCTATATGTATGTGGACACGTGGTAATAGCTGTTGGATCCTGTGGAGTCGTGAAATTTATAAGAGATCTCAGTTCCTTGGGGACAAGCCATATTTTAGCAGTTGAGAAAGGTTTCTCAAGAGAACAGTACATGGTATAATAAATAGGTTCTCAAAGGCAGCTTTTGTGTCTTGGATTTTCATTTGCCTGTAAACTTGCTGATTCCTAAGAGCCTTTCTTTTGCAGAAGTCTGTTTCTTTCTGTAAAGCACAGGCTAACCAGCATTCTGGCTGTGTATGTAGTTTTCTGGCCTTTCTACTCAGTACGGAGGTGCGTACCTGAGGGCTTGTGTGCAGCTCTTTAGATTGTCTGCTCCTGAACAGGAGGCCAGGCTTTAGTACTGAGTGAAAGGTTATAGTTAGAAGCATGGGTGTGGAGCTCTGTTGTTGGTTAAAGGGAGAGCCTAGCTTTGAAATTTCTACGTGTCAGAATGGCTTACCTCTCTTTCTCCCTCTCCCTTCCCCCACCTCTCTCTCCATATGGATGTGTATGCCCATGAGTGTGCAAGTACACACCTATGCACGCACACATGGTGACCAGAGTGGGATGCCAGGTGTCTTCCTCTATTACTCTGTCTTGTTGTCTTGAGTTGGGGTCTGTCACTGAACTCCCGCTGGCCTTATAGGCTAGGATGGCCATCTTTCTGTGCTTCCAGATGCTCGAGTTAAGGGTGTACCCAACCGTGCCTGGCTTTTTATGTGGGTGCCGGGGATTCAAACCAGACCTCATGCATGCAGAACAAGTGTTCTTACCCTCTGAGGCATCTTTCTAGCCTTTATAGGTTTTGAAAACCAAGAAATTAATCCGGACGCCGCCCCAAGCAGAGGACTGTTCACCTGGCTCTCCTGTACAAAGGTTTTGCTCTGTTTGGGAAAAACTGGGACAGCTTGTAAGAAATGTAAATCTTGTAATAGTAGAATCTGGAAACAACCTAGATGTCCCTCAACAAAGGAATGGATGCGGAAATTGTCACACATTTATACAATGGAATACTACTCAGCTATTAAAACAAGGAAATCATGAAATTTGCTTTGAACTACAAAAGATCATCCTGAGTGAGGTAAAGCAGAACCAGAAAGACATGCATGGTATATTCTCACTTATAAGTGGTTATTACCCGTATAATATAGGATAACCATACTAAAATCTATAGACCTAAAGAAGCTAAACAACAAGGAGGACCGTAGGGAGGATGCTCAAATCTCATTCAGAATGGCAAACAGGGTAGACACTAGAAGCAGTGGAAGAGAGGGAACAGGATGGAAACCAACCATAGAGGGTCCTCTGAAAGGCTCCACCCATCAGGGGATCAAAGCAGATGATGAGACTGACAGCCAAACTTTTGGGCAGAGTGCAGGGAGTCTTATGGAAGAATAGGAGGATGGGGATAGAAGGACATGGAGGGGACAGGAGCTCCACAGGAGACCAACAAAGCCAAAAAAAATCAGACCCCAGGATGTCCTGCAGATACTGATGCACCAACCAAGGACCATGCATGAAGAGGACCTAGACCCCCTGCTCAGATGTAGCCAATAGGCAGCTCAGTCTCTGTAAGGGTCCTTGAGTAAGGAGAACAGAGGCTGCCTCTGTTATGAACTCAGCTGCCTGCTCTTTGATCACCTGCCCCTGGTCATGTGGCCTTTCAAGGCCATAGAAGAACGGGATCCAGGCAGTCCTGATGAGACTTGATAAGTTATGGGCAGATGTCAGGGGAGAAGAGCTCACCCTTTCAGTGGAATAGGGGAAAGGAATAGGGGGAGGAGAGAGGGTGGGACTGGGAAGACTTGAGGGAGGGGGCCACAGTTGGGATATACAATGGATAAATTATAAAAAATTAAAAAAAGGTAAGAGAGAGAGAAAGAGGGAGGGAGGGAGGGAGGAAAGAAGGAAGGAAGGAAGGAAGGAAGGAAGGAAGGAAGGAAGGAAGGAAGGAAGGAAGGAAGGAAGGAAGGGAAAGAAAGAGAAATACAAATCTCTGATCACATCCCAAAGTGGAGCTCTTTCTTAAGTGGAGCCCTAAGAAAATAGCAGTCTTGAAAGTTCAGCAGGTTCTTCAACTATACTTTGAGAAGTGTAGTTCTAGATGAAATTTAATTACAGTAGGGTGTGGGGTTGGACACATTTAAATCTGTGTATCTAGTATTCTCTAAGTATTTAAAAAGCCAAAGAGAACATGTTGTTATGTTAAGAGAACATACCAAAGCACATGTGTGTGTTGGGTACACACCGAGGACAGCGTCTTGTTAGAGGCGGAGTCTCTTTGTAGTCAGCCATTACATATGCTACACTTAACAGTTTCATCAGCTTCATTGGATTCCCGTCTCATTGTCAGAGTACTGGGGTTACAGGTGCTTGCTTCTGCTTCTGCCTTTACATGAGTTCTGGGGATTCAAACTCAGACCTTCACACTTGCAAAGCAATTGAGCCTTCTCCCGTTTTATTTTTAAAAGTTTCAATCATGTATCGGAATATAGATGAGAAATACAAAGATGGATAAAGATTGTATGAATTCTGAGCTGGGACCCTATGCTTGGAACCCACTGGACTTTATAGTTAGTAGGGAAGGAATCTATTGGCTTCTGAAACTGTGGACAGTTTCCGTTGATGGTTTTTGTTTTTTTGAGACAGGGTTTTTCTGTGTAGCCCCGGCTATCTTAGAACTAGCTTTGTAGACCAGATCTGCCTGCCTCCTCTCCTCAAGTCAGTTGTGTGCTCTCACACCTGGCCCATTGCTGGTTTTTTATTTGTTTGTTCTTTTCAAGAGCAACTGGAGTGGTTACTTATCATCTCCAAAGTTATTTAAGGTCTGATACACTGTGTCCCCTTACCAAGTCTAAAAGGACATAGATAGCAAATGTGTGGCTTCATAAATGCCTACTTATTTACTATTCTGCTGAACTTTTAGTGTTTGTTGTGTCTTTCTGTGCTTATAGCTATTTTTATTGAGAATGAGTAAAGGAAAAGATGTCACAGAAGTATCATGTGTGAGCTTGACTCTGAAAAAAGCTCTGTAAGCCAGAGACAGCCTTACTGTTCAGAAGTAAAAACAAATGAAAGCACCTGATGTGATTGTGTATGAAATAACTGGAAAGATTTAGAAGATTAGGAGTGTTTTACTTCTGGCCTAGGAAGTCCCTTGGAAGAGGTGAGTATTGAATGAGGTATTAAAGGAATTAGTAGATGAGAGAAGACAAGTCAAAAGAGCAAAAGACATTTAAACAGTTGTTCTTTGGGGGCTTCATTAGCAGCTCCCAAAGTACTAGACCAAACACACTTTACTTTCATGGTGTATTCAAACAACAGGGAGAACAAAGGGGAGTTTATTCTTCAAAGGTGAGAAATGTTCCGACATTTCTCAACAAGGAAGTCCAGAGCTGTCTTATACATAGTGCTGTGGAAATGGTTGTGGTGGGAGTCCCAGTCTAGATCACATGCAGGGGTTACATTGCAGCTGGTGTAGCTGCCTCTCTCTCATGGTGGAGCTGTTAGCTCTTGGAAGGACTGGAGACATCCAGAAGAGGAGGTGGATAGTTAAGACATTGTGGATGCAGGCTTATCAGCTCCAGGCTGAAGGAAGTGAACTTCTCTAAAGACACTGAACATTTTCTCTGAGGAAAAGAACTAAGGCTTGCAGAAGGAACTGTCATCCACAAGAATGGTACAGAGGATCCATAGCTTCTCTGCCTTTTTCTGCCCATAACCTAAAAGTGGGGCGAGTGATGGTCACTTGAGAGGTCCTGCTTGTAGCTGTGAAGGTAGACTGTAGGTCCTTAATGTTTCCATAGAGAGCTTAACCAGCTGCCTGTGTCATTAGGAACATGGATAAATTCTAGATTAGTACTCTCAGATCAAGGAGAAATCTGTTATCTAACAAACGAGTGGTTTGGGCGGAGAGATAGCTTAGTCAGTAAGGTCCCTGCCACACAAGTCTGAGGATCCAACTTCAGATCCTCTATACCTACATAGAAAGCTTTGTGTGGTGGCTCATATTTGTAACCCCACCGTTGAGGGCTGAGTATAGAAGAATCTCTGGAACTCACTGAACAAAAAGCCCTCCTACCCTAATCAGTGAGCTCCACACTCAGTGAGTGACCCAGTCTCAAAATACAAGTTGGAAAGCAGTAGTGAAATGTACCTGATGTTGTGTATATATAGCAGCATATTTAAACACCTCGTACAACGAAACCCAACCACGAATGCTTTATGAATGAGAAACAGTCAGGAAACAATTCATGAAAATTTAAAGCATCACCATCTGAATTGTGGCTTATGCCTATAACCCTTGGGAGGCTGAGGAAGGAGGATTACCAGGTTAGCCTGCTTTACATAGTAAGACATGGCCTTAAAAAAAATACATTAAGTACAGAGAGGAATAAGAACATTATATAAAGATCTGGATTCAGTAGCTTTCTCACCAGGGTTTCAGTACCCATTGCTTAAGTGTTCAGGAGTGACTAGCAAGAGTTATAAACATGTTCGTTAAGTTCTTGTCAGAAGCAGGTTGGAGGTAGGATATGGTGCATGGAACTGCCTGCACTGTGCATTTGAAACCCTTCTAAACTGCCTGAATTTCCATTTCTGTTGCTTTCAATTGATAAAACACTGTGTCTTCATCTTAGACATTTGTGATTCCTTTTCAGTTTTTATTATATTGTCACCAATTTACTCTGGTCTTTGTGTTGGTGGTGCAGATTTAGCAGTTAAAGCCTCCAAAGCAGCGTAGATCTGGCTCCATTTTGTCTATGGCAGATTGCATCTGTACCAAAACAAGTGCCTTTTAACCAGTGTCCTTATTTTCTGGGCCAAATCTGTTCTCTATTTATAGATGGAATTAAATATGGGTACTATGAAAGTTGAATGAAATGTGCAAATGAACCTTTTCAGGGTAGTATCTGTGTTTTAGTAGAGTACTGCTGGGAATATGAAAGCCTGAAGGGATGCTGGGTTGAAACTCTTCCCTCTGGAGCTGTTTCTCCAGCAGAGTAGTGTTGCCCACACTGCATTCCTCAGCCTTCGCTTGTCAGTGGATGTGATCAGGGTCAGGAACTGTCCTTAGTGTAATTATTATAACTAATTCTTGCCTTCTAAGGCTATAATGCTCACTGTGTATGGTTTTAATTCTGCCTTCCTTTTTCCTTTCCCACCTTCCTTCCTTCTCTTCTTCCCTCCTTCCTTCTTTCCTTCCATCCTTTCTTTTTCATGACAGGGTTTCTCTATGCAGCCCTGACTGTCCTGGAACTTTCTCTGTAGACCAGGCTAACCTCCAACTCACACTGCCTCTGTCTCCTGAGTGCTGGGATTAAAGGTGTATACCATCTCTGCCTGGCAGGTTTTAATTCTTCTTCTTTTTTCTCCTTAACTTGTTACAGATTCTTTGTGAGTTTCGCATTAGGTACCCCAGTCGCACTCATCTCCCTGTCCCTCATATCCCTTGCAACCTTCCACCCAAAATAAAAAACATAGAAGAAAACAACAATACAAAAAAGTAAAACAGAAAACATCTCATTGTATTATATATTATGTCATAATAATATTATTATATTAATATTATTATTATTATAAGCTGTATTATGTCACAGTATGTCCCACAGTATATCCCTCTGCCAATACATCTTCATTTGCAAATGTACATTGGTATGAACACATGGTTATTGGTCTAGCTTCTGTGACACCATCAATATTGGATCCTCATCAGGACTCCTCCTGGTTATCCTGTTGTGTTCCTGTGGCATGGAGATCCTGCAGCTTTGGATCAGCAGAACTGGACCTTTCATACATCTTAACATTTAGCAGTTGATACAGATTTTGAGGTTGGGCAACTCAGATCCCTGGATCTTGGCCTAGGTAGTACTGAGATAGTCAGCTTGCCAGATCTCTCTTATCTGTACGACCAGGGCAAGCTCTCCAGCACTGCTCCAGCTAGGCCAACCAATGCCACTATCAGGAGGCAGGGCCAGCTAACCTGCTCTCATGCCCTCAGGGCTGGCTCACCTGCACCCATGCCTCCAGAGCCAGCTCCACTGTGCTGCACAGTCAAGGTGGGGCCCACTCTCCCAAGTGCTGCAGCCTGTGAGGGGCTGGCCAGCTCTCCCGCTCTCACACCTCAGAGCTGGCTTACCCACGGCTTTGCCATTAGGGCCAGCTCCACCGTGTTGCTCAGGTGGAGGTGCAGGGCTTGCTCTCTCAAGTGCTACAGCCAATGAAGGGCTACAGATAGGTCTCCCACTCCCATGCCTTCAGCGAGAGCTCTCCTGGCTACTATAGGTAGCAAGGGGGAAAAGGAGAGGATATCATCATGCATGCACCCACACCACCTTACAGCAGACAGGTGGTAGAGCCAGCTCTTCTTTGCACCCATACCCTCAGGGCTGGCTCATCTGTGCCCCATTCACCAGGGCCAGCTCTACTGTGCTGCCCAGGTGAGGTACAGGGCCCGCTTTCCCCGAGTGCTGCAGCCGTTGAGGCATTGGGATAGCTCTCCAGTCTGCCACAGGTGTTGGGGCGAAAGGGAACATCACCTCTGCCACACCACCTTATGGCAAACAAGTGGCGGGGCTGAGCTCTTCTTCCTTATCCTCGGGGCTGGCTCACATGTGCTCCCTCAACCAGTGCCAGCACTATCGTGCTGCCCAGGAGAGGTGCAGGGCCTGCTTTCCAGAGTGCTACAGCTGGCGAGGGACAGGTCCTGCTCTTCCTAATGCTGCCAGCTGGTAAGGTGCAGGACCCACTCTCCCAGTGCTGTGGCTGGTGAGGGGCAGGGCCATCTCACCTCTCGTGACCCTAGGGCCAGTTCTTCCATAGGTTTTATTCGGGGGAGGGGGGAGGCAACATGTAGAACTTTATTTTAAACAACTAGATAGCAGGAGATGAGTACTTATTTTTCTTTGTGTGTGTGGAATTTATTCTTATTTTTATAATTTATTCCCTTTGTATCCTGATTGGAGCCTTCTTCCTCATCTCCTTCTAGTCTCCCTCCCTCTTTCCTCCTCTCCACTTGCCCTAGTCCTCAGAAAGGGGGAAGAGTTCCTTCCCTATCATCTGACCCCAGGTTATCAAGTCTCATCAGGACTGTCTGGATCCTCTTCCTCTATGGCCTGGCAAGGCCTCCCTGCCAGCAGGAAGCGATCAAAGAAAAAGCAACAAAGTCCATGTCAGAGACAGTTCCTGCTCCCCTTACTAGGAGACCCACATGGAGACTGAGCTGCCTCTGGGTTACGTCTAAATAGGGGTTCTAGGTCACGTCTAAGCAGGGGTTCTAGGTCCTTTACTTGCATGGTTCTTGGTTGGTGCATCAGTCTCTGCAGGCCTCTCTGGGTCCAGATTTGTTGGTCTCCTTGTGGAGCTTCTGTCTCCTGGGTCCTTCTATGCCCCCACTGTTCTATAAGACTCCTTGCACTCTGCCCAAAGTTTGGATGTGAGTCTCAGGGTCTGCTTCAATCCACTGCTAGGTGGAATCTTTTAGAGGACATCAGTGGTAGGCTCCTGTCCTGTTCCCTCTCTTCTACCGCTTCAGGTTTGTATTCTACTGGCCCTTCTGAATGAGAATTAAGCATCTTCCCTAGGGTCCTTCTTGTAATTGATCTTCTTTAGGTCTGTGGATTGTAATGTGGTTATCCTGTATTATATGGCTAATATCTGCTTATAAGTGAGTATATACCATGCTTGTCTTTCTGGTTCTGGTTACCTCACTCACTCTTTTCCCCCTCCCCCAGGATAATCTTTTGTAGTTCCATCCATTTGCCTGCAAATTTCATGATTTCCTTGTTTTTAATAGCTGAGTAGTACCTCATTGTGTAAATGTACCACAATTTCTTTATTCATTCTTTGGTTGCTGGACACCTAGCTTATTTTCAGAATCTGACTATTATGAATAAAGATGTTATGAACCTAGTTGAGCAAATGTCCTTGTTGAATGGTAGCACATCTTTTGGGTATCTGCCCAGGAGTAGAATAGCTGCATCTTGAGGTAGCACTATTGCCAGTTGTCTGAGAAAGCACCAGATTCATTTCCAAAGTGGTTGTACAAGTTTGCACTCCCACCAGCAAGGGAGGAGTGTTTCCCTCTCTTCACTTCTTTGCCAGCATGTGCTGTCACTTGAATTTTTGATCTTAGCCAGTCTACTGATAGAAGATGAAATCTCAGAGTTGTATTGATTTGCATTTCCCTGATGACTAAGGATGTTAAGCATTTCTTTAAATGTCTCTCTGTCATTCACTATTCCTCTGTTGAGAATTCTCTGTTTAGTTCTGCACCCTATTTTTAATTGAATTATTTGGTCTGTTGGAGTCTAATTTCTTGAATTCTTCATAGATTCTGGATATTAGCCCTCTGTCAGATGTAGGATTGATGAAGATCTTTTCCTAGTCTGTAGGCTGTTGTTTTATTCTGTTGTCAGTGTCCTTTGCTTTACAGAAGCTTTTCAGTTTCATGAGGTCTCATTTATTGTTGATCTTAGAGCCTGAGTTGGTGTTGTGTTCAAGAAGTTCTCTTCTGTGCCAGTGAGATCAAGCCTCTTCTCCACTTTTTATTTTAAGAGATTTAGGGTATCTGGTTTTATGTTGAGGTCTTTGATCCACTTGGACTTTAGTACAGGGTGATAAATATGGATCTGTTTGCATTTTTCTACATCTAGACATCCAGTTAGACCAGCACCATTTGCTGAAGATGTTGTCTTTTTTCCATTGTGTGGTTTTGGCTCTTTTGTAAAAAATCAAGTGTCCACAGGTGTTTGGGTTTATTTCTGGGTCTTCGATTCAATTCCGTTGATCCACCAGTCTGATTCTATGCCAGTATCATGCCGTTTTTATTACTGTTGCTCTATAGTACAGCTTGAGATCAGGGATGGAGATACTTCTGAAGATTTTTTATCACACAGGGATGTTTTAGTTGTTTGGGGGTTTGGGGGTTTTTTTGTTTATGTTTTTGTTTTTGTTTTCATTTTCATATGAAGTTGAGAATTGTTCTTTCAAGGTCGGTAAAGAATTGTGTTGGTATTTTGATGGGGACTGCATTGATTCTGTAGATTGCTTTTAGTAAGATAGCTATTTTTACCATGTTGATCGTACTGGCTCATGAGCAACTTCTGCTATCTTCTTTAGTTTCCTTCTTCAAAGACTTAAAGTCAACCAAGCAACTTTCACTTGCGTGCTTAGGGTAATACCAGTATACTTTATATTTTTTGTGGCTATTGTGAAGGGTGTTCCCTAATTTCTTTCTCAGCCCATTTGTCTTTTGTATACAGGAGAGCTACTGATTTTTTTTTTTTCTACCCTAACTGAATCCAACCACTGTACTGAGGGTGTTTATTGGTTGTAGGAGTTGCCTGGTAGAATTTTTGAGGTCACTTATGTGTTCTATTATATCATCTGTGAATAGTGATACTTTGACTTCTTCCTTTCCAACTTGTATCCCCTTGGTCTCCTCTAGTTGTTTGATTGCTCTGGCCAGGACTTCAAGTACTATATTGAGGAGATATGGAGAGAGTGGGCAGCCTTGTCTCCGATTGTAGATGATAGGGTGGTACACTAAGTGACCCCAGGTTTTAATTCCTACCCTGGGATGGGGAACTGCTTTGATTGAATTGCTTTTCAGTGCCTCAAATGCGTGGGCACAGAGTAGTTAGAGCTGTACTCGTACGGCGCTGTGTCACATCATGTATCTTCCCATCTCCAACTGTGCTTCTCAAAAATACTTGGGAAGCGAGATGGGCCTAGGGGAAAAGTATAAGAAATTGTCTATCCAGTACTTAATGTTGTGGTTTGGTTTTATTTGGAAATTCGTCTAATGAAAACTACAGCAAGTAAAGCTTTTCAAAAATCTTAGTTCATGAAGTCTTGTAGAATACAAGAGAGATAGGTTTAGAATCTGGTATAGTTTGTATGTTGGTAGTTCCTTGTATATTATAAATACATCATGAGTGTGTTCTTAGAGTAGATATATATTTTATTATAAAATCAAGTTTCATTGTGTTAACAAAAATTGACTATTTTTACATATGGAAGTCTTAAGTCTTCCTTTTTCCCTGCCTGTCCTACAAGTCAGTTTTTCTAGCTGAAAGCCAAAAAGGGAAGATTATAAAAGTAAGGTTGTTTTGCTCATCCCCCGGTGCTGTTAAACAGGGAATGTTAGGACTTTGTGTTTTTAAAAACTCTTGGCTACATAGTGCAGATCCAGTTGAAATTAGTTTAACTTAAAAACTGGTAATTGGATAAACCAGGGTCAGATGAAAGGGGAGGAGGTCCTTCCCTATCAGTGGACTTGGAAAGGGACAAGGAGGAGATGAGGGAGGGAGGGTGGGATTGGGAGGGAATGAGGGAGCGGGATACAGCTGGGATACAAAGTTAATAAACTGTAACTAATATTAAAAAATAAAAAAAGAAATATTGCATCTGTTTTAAGTTATTTGGGGCAAGTTATCTTGGTGGCAAGATGGCTTAGTAGGTAAAGGCATCTGCTGTCAAGCTTGATGTGGGTTAGGTCCCTGGCCCACATAGTAGAAGAGGACCAAGTTCCACAAGTTGTTCTCTGACCTCCACCCTAAATCTTGGCATGTGTATTCACACATGCACATGTGTGTGTGCACAATAAAATTACTAAATTAAAAAAAAAAACTATTTTGGGGCTTGGAGGCAATCATAGTGGGTGAGAGTACTTGCTGTGGCAGACACGAAGCCCTGAGTTCAAATGCCTAACATGCATGTAAAAACTGGCCTGGCTGCTTGTGCTTATTATCACACTGTTGGGGTGAAGGGCCAGAGACAGGTAAGATTAAGAGTTTACTCAACAGCCAGCCTAGCCAGAATAGGAGGGTTTCATGTTTGTAACAGTGTCTCAAGGAAATAAGACACACCTGAGTCCTACTCTGTGGAACATGTGCGTGCACATACACAAAGTATATCATGTACACAAGCCATTTTTAAAATTTATATATATGTTTTTATAAAATAGCTTACTCCAGTAACTCTAATAAATGCCTATATTTTTTCCTGAACTGTTTGAGAATAAATTGCATGTACCATGCCTTTTTGTTATTAAAAGCTTTAGGAATTTACTTGCTTAGAGTAAGGTGGTATTCTTCCGTATCTGTTGTCTTGTATTCCATTATAACAAATAAGCAGTCTTTTTAAGATTGTACAGATACCTTATTCCTTCTCATATTGTGCCCCTGGATTGAAATCCCCTGGTGATTTTAGACCAGACCCCTTACAAAATTATTTTTTCCTATTCTACTTCCTCTTTATTCAGAGTATAAATGTAATAAACAACAGCTCTCCTGTATCCCTTATTCATTCATTATATTTAGCTGCTATCAGCACAGTGTCCCACTGTTTTCAATCTTGTATTTCTTTTCTGTCTCCAGTTTCTTTGGTGGTCATGTGGTCTTGGATTTGGGCAGCAAGATTTCCTCAGGATGTTCCAGTGACTTTTTGACATTCCATTTTAAACTTTAACATCTTTTATTTTCTGACATAGATGCTTTAGGCTCTTCTTCTGTTTGCCTTATCCCCCCCCCCCCCCAGGGGCTACAGTTTCTCTGGGGAGAAATTAAGATCAAAGTGTTAGGAGGAAGAACTGCCACCAAAGAGGAATACCTTGATGCCGGCAGAGCTCTCATGATTAGGTCACTTCTGGAGAGTCTCATCTCTGACTGTTGCTTATCAAGGGTCAAGCATTCATCATATTAAGCTTGGGGTATGGTCAGATACTGTGCCCATCAATCCGTGAGGTTGAGATAGTCGTGTCCCCCCCCCCCATGGTGTTGTTACATTATTCATTGTTGACACTTAGATTCATTTATTTGAGTTTTCATCTTTGGGTTTTTACTTCTTAGCAATACAACTTGAGTATATCACAGAATGTCAGGTCTGTGTGAAAAAAGATGTGCCACTTCTTCCAGTATCCCTCTCTTCCCACTGTCCCTCTGCCATCTATTACAGATAATTACTGATTATAGCTTACACATTTTAAGATATTACGTATATATGTGTGTTTTTACTTTATCCCTACCCAGAGGATGCTATTTTACACATTGTTTTTTTTTTCTATTTAATGTATCTTAAATCGTTCCACTATTAGTTTATAGAATACTTATTTTTAATAGCTGTATTGTTTTCTACTTTTATATCCTAATTTAGTCAGTCTCTTTTATATAGACTCTTGGTTTGGTTTGGTTTTGTGAGACAGGATTTCTCTGTTTTAGCTCTGGCTGTCCTAGAAATCACTCTGTGAAACAGTCTAGCCTCAAACTCACAGAGATCTACCTGCCTCTGCCTCCATAGTGCTGGGTTTAAAGATGTGCATCACCACTGTCCAGCTTTTATATAAATGTATAGGTGATTTTCAGTTTTAAGTGATGCTCATTTTTTTCTTTTTGCAGTTACCAAATCCTGCAATGAATAACCTCATGCATGTTTCCATACTGTTGCAGGTATCATTAAGTAAAATTCTTTGAGTCCACAACTGAATCAAAGAGTACATGGATATGTATGTATTTTAAGTTATTTCTGTGTATTCTTTGATTATTTTAATGCATGTATGCAGTGTATTTTTAGATCGTATTCATCCTCCACTCCCCTCCTCCAACTTCTTTCTGACTCCATCCTACATTCCTCTCCCAACTTCATGTCCTTTTATTTTTACCCAGAGCCTTAATTAGCATTACCCATATGAGCATGGGTATGGAGTCATCCAGTGGGGCATGGACCACTCACTCTGGGCTGTTCCTTGAAGAAAACAGACTCCTCCTCTCTCAACAGCCATCAACTGCTAGTGGCATCTGAGCTAGAAATACACCCCTCCCCATCCATGCTGCAATGTTTTCAGGCCTGGTCTTGGGCAGGTCTTGTAAAGCTGTCCCATTTTCATTGCTACTACTTTGACAAATACTTATTTCAGTTCACAATTTCAGATCACAGCCCATCATTTGTGGAAGTCAAGGTTGTGGAACTCAGGGTAATAGCTTGAAGGTGGTAGGCTTGCTTGCAATTCCACACAGCCTTACCTCTAACCAAGAAACTCACCTGTAGCCGAAGAAGTGCAGCAGGAACCATGGATAACACAGCTGTGGTTCTTTTCATTGAGTTAAACAGTGCATGAGTATTTTTACCAGTAAAAATATTTACCTGTGCAAGTTTTTGAGGTTTATTGCTTGTTTTGGCTTGGTTTTTTGTTTGTTTGCCTCTGCCTCCCAAGTGCTGGGATTAAAGGCTTGTGCCACCATCACCCAGCTTACTGTGTGATGTTTTTTTTTTATGAGAAGCCTGAAATAAGATATTTGTGGAAGTTTAGAATCTTAAAAACGTGGAAATAGAACTTTTTGCCTCCCCCACCCTTTTTTTTTTTTTTTTTTTCATTTGAAGGTACAAATCCCTTATTAAAGACTATTATCCTCTAAAAGGGTTATGTTTCACTCACATCCTTGGACTGGATTGAAATAGTTTTTGCTGTGGACTTTTCCCGTAGGTAAACAGTCCAGTCTTCAGCACTGGAATTTCAAAACCAGACTGACTTTGCACATGCCTACTTGCAGGGTCTAGGCGGAGGGAAGGATTCAGGACTGATGTCAGGGCCAGCATTCTGGGTCTACTCTTTGTAAACAGGCACCCACTGCTGTTCTGTCTCTGAACACCACCCTTTACCTTTCATGGCATCATCTAATTCTCCTAACGGAGAATATCCATTATGTTAACTCTTTCCTTGACCTCCACATCTGTCATTTGCTGAAACTTACTGTTTCTACTCCTTCTGGGTCTTTCAAATCATCCTTAGCCTTGAGCCCTTATTGGCTATATCATAGACCTATCCTCTTAGCCTTGAGCCCTCATTGGCTATATCATAGACCTATCCTCTTAGATGTAGTTGGCATCATGGCCCTCTTCCTACATGGACAAGTCTAAACTCTCTGGCCTAGTACTCTCTAAATTTTTCCTTCCAGCTCTCTCATGTAGTATTTCTGGGCATTTGCACTGTTATCCAGCTGCACAGCAGATACCCAAGAATGCCTTGGTGATTCTCCAAGAATATATTGAATCTGCCTGGCTTCAAACTGTAGCCTCACTGCTTTCTAGCCTGGAAATTCTGGAAATTTCTTAGTGTCATTATACTTCATATTCCTCACAATAAACTGTTATTTGCCTGATAACTTGTGGGGTATAAAGGAGATAATTCACACAGAGGCCTTAGAGCTGTACCTTCAGTACTGTCATGTAAGTGAAGCTGCAGTCATTGTTACTCCTCCTGATTTTCCCTCTTAATATTTTTCAGAATTCTATGTGTGTCTTTGTGCAAGTAAACTTTCTCAAATCTTCCTAACTACAAAAAAAAAACAAAAAACAAAAATCTTTTAAACATTTATGTACATGACCATTTTGCCTTCACGTGTCTGTGCGCCACATGCATGCAGTGCCTTTGGAGGCCAGCAGAGGGTGTCAGATACCTCGGAAGTGGAGTTAAAGTTGTAAACCTCTATATGAGTGCAGGGAGACAAACCTGGGTTCCCTGAAAGAGCCCCTAATGCTCTTAACTGCTGAGCCATCTTTCCAGCCGCCCAAAATCCCTCCATTAATGTAGCCATCCATTCCTTAAATTTTAAAGACTTGCTTAAATATTGAGTGCTTACTGTGTTGTATAAAGCATAAGCCTACTCAGGAATACAGAACCTAATCAGATCCTCTAGGAAGGACAAGAGAGATCAGAGATGTATAAAATGTCTATTAAGCAAATGTGTATTGAGCCATCTGCAGAGGATTGGGCATTGTATGAGGTACATGAGTTCTGAGCTTGGTGTCAAGATCACTGACTTTGGTGAGATAGCAGAGTTTCAGTACTTAAAGCATTACCAAGGTGCTTATCAAATGTAAAGAATTTACCATAGAGTCAGGATCTTGGTGGGTGTTTGCAGTATATGCTGTCCATCTCTGAGGAATCCTTCATATACCACCCTGGTCTGTGGTTGTAGGGGAATTCTACAGTGCTTAAAAAGTCAAGAGCAGTGCTTGATTTGAGTACCTATTATGTACTCTGGTCCTTTTACATAAAACCTACTCAAAAGAAGAGGATGCCAGATTAAGGATGACTCTTTTCATGTACCTTAGAACAGTGTTATAATTTGATGATTCTTAGTGTCAGTGAAGCAATTAAACTTCCTATTTATGGTGTTGCCTTAAACTTAAAGTAAGGTTTTAGAGAAATTCCTATTTTTTCTTATAACATCAGTCATAGCTGTGACAGTCATTATGGGGAGTGAATAAAGTGAATTCTGCCTTAGCGCATGCAGGTGTATTTTCCCATGTTTCTATACCTTTCGATCATAATAAATACTCTATTAAAGTCTGTATTGGTTCTAGAATTGCAGGGTATGATTTTATGGCTTTAATCATGAGTTTTTAAAACTGCCCAACAGTTTTAATTCTGAATGTCTTTTAGCAAGGAGCAAGGACCAACTCCAGTGGAGAGAAAGAAGAAAGGAAAAAGGAAAAATGAAACCACTGTGGAGAGTTTAGAATTGGATCAGAGTCTGCCAAACCCATCTCTGCAGAGTCCTGAGGAGCCCACCGAGTGTGCAGACAGCCAGGTACAGCCATGACTGGGAACCCGCTGGATGTTATGGCTGCTGGACTAGTTTACATTCACCCAGTGCTCCTCTGTCTGCAGCTTGCTGACCTTACACACAGATTGTACTGTCTTGGTGGGTGAATACACAGACCATACACAGGCTATTCCCAGGTCTTATAGTTACATTGATAAGCTCCCAGAATTTAGTGTTTGCTGTCAATAAAGGAACATACCAGTCTTCAGAGGCAGTTGATGTGGAAAATTAAGTTGTGAGTCAGAGACCTGTTTTGTCATTTTGTGCTCAGAGTGCTAGGCCAGTGTATATAAGACATCCACATACCAGAATACTATATATACCACAATAGCAAGGGGAGTTTCTAAACACTTGAAATAACCCAGTTCTTAACAGTATGCCAGAGAGTGTTTTTGGCACTGGTGGGGATTTTCTTTTCTAAGTTGAGGTAATTTTTCTAGGGCTTGACCTAGTGTTGAAAGTGCCATTTTTTCCGATATCAACAGTATTATATCTGAACTGGGACACAATTCAGAATAAGACCACACTGGTGGGCCACCTTGAGTTTCTCATTGACACTTGCTCTAGACAGGCATTGGCTTGTAACATCCTGCTATTCACAAGTCAGCTTGTCTACTGTCACAGCAAAAGTCACATCACAGCCTGTAGTCTAGAACTGGTGGCTGTTAGTTAACCATGCTGGCAGAAAAGCAACTGTATTGAATTGATGACATTCGGCAGAGTTAAAAGTTTATAGGATAAGCCACCATGTGGTTGCTGGGAATTGAACTCAGGACTTTTGGAAGAATAGCCAGTGCTCTTTACCTCTGAACCATCTCTCCAGCCCTGAACAGAGCAATTTATATCATGGCACACAGAAAGCAGAGCAAAAGAGAATATGGAGCCCCGGGAATATACAGTCCGAAGATGTCCCTCCAGTGACCTGTTTCTTCCAGTTAGCCATGCAAGATATTTTTCTATCATCCCATAAGGATCATGCATGGAGATATCCTAGAACCCCTGTACAGATGTAGCCCATGACAGCTCAGTCTCCAAGTAGGTTTCCTAGTAAGAGGAACAAGGGCTGTCTCTGACATGACTCAATGGCCTGCTCTTTGATCACGCCCCCTGTGGGAGGGGCAGCCTTATCAGGCCACAGAGGAAGACAATACAGCCAGTTCTGATGAGACCTGATAGGCTAGGGTCAGCTAGAAGGGGAGGAAGACCGCCTCTATCAGTGGACTGGGGGAGGGGCATGGTAGAAGAGGGAGGGAGAAGGGGATTGTTAGGGACTGAGGGAGGGCGATACAGCTGGGATTGAATAAATTGTAATAGATTTAAAAAATAAAATTAAATAAAAAGTTTGTAGGATGATGATTTCTAAGTGGAAATAAGGGAAAGTTTTTTGTTTTGTTTGTTTTTTAAAGAATCCCTCAAGTTACAGTAGACATTGCATAGGTGATACAGTGAAGAAGTGATAGTAATATGGGGGGATACTCACAAAATGTATTTTAGAAAAAAAAAGAAAAGAAAAGGAAGCCAAACACAAACCTGTAATCCCAGCATTCAGGAAGGCAGAGGCAGGCAGATCTCTGTGAGTTTGAGGCCAGCCTGGTCTACAAAGCGAGTCCAGGACAGCCAAGGCTACACAGAGAAACCTGTCTCAAAAAAGGAATTGATTTTTTTTTTTTTTTTTTTGTTTGGCCTTTGTATTTAAAGTTTGAGAACGTGGAGACATGCTACCTGTGACTAGTTCCCTAAAGTGCTCCTGCTTCTTGGAACCAGTGCTAGGTAGAGGTGGGCCACAGGCTTTCCTGTTTGAAGGTGTCACTGCACTGCTTGGCCGTGTGCTCTGTCTGAAAGTTCTGAGCTGCCTGTTCAGATGCCTCCCTGGTTGTTTGGTCACACCTAAGATCGCGCTCTGCTTTGTAAGTCTATAAGGCTCTCAGTCTAAGTCTCAATAAAATTTGTATTGAATAACTTTTTACACTACACTTTTAGGAGACGTAAATTTGAAAAACAGTAAATAAAACTAGCACCATATCTGAGTGGATCTCAAAGACAGAATTTAGAAGTCACCTCCCATCCCTGTTTCCTGGCACTAGAAGTCCCACAAAGGAAAAAATATTAGTACCATTGATGACTAAAACACATTTTCCTGGACTCCGAGGTTCCACGTGTAGTAGGTCAGGCAATCGAGAGATTGTACCATCACTTTCTCCCTCACTCAGATAGATCCATGCTCTGTGACATTAGTTCTTAAAAGAATAAAAGGTTCCCTTTGGAGGTTGAAAAATCCTGCTTCTCCTGTCACTAAATGTAGATGATGGTATTTGTGTGAAAGGTTTTCCTTTTGACCCACAGAAGCTCTGATGAGTGTGTTTGTCATATAGAAACGGCGCTCAGGACGGCAAGTGAAACGCAGAAAATACAACGAGGACCTGGACTTCAAAGTGGTGGACGATGATGGGGAAACGATTGCTGTGCTGGGAGCTGGCCGAACATCTGCACTCTCCGCTTCTACGCTGGCCTGGCAGGCAGAGGTACAGCCTTTGCATGATCTCGGCTGAAACGTCACTGGCCTACGTGACAGGGCTATTCTCATAGTGGCTCTTCACTGGGAGTTTAAGTTAGATCACCTTAACTTCCGGTGCTGACCCTTCAATGGCTTTCTCCCGTGCTGGGAATAAAGTTCAAACTTTTCATTCTTAACAGCACCCTCGTGATCATACTCTCCCTGTTTCACTAGGTAGCATTCTAGAGAAATGTCTTCTTGTTGTTCTCCTGCTAAAAAGCTAGCCACCCTGTCTCCCCATCGGCAGCCTTTTCTGTCCTGTCTTGCTTTCATGCTCTCCACCAACACTTCATACAAGTGGACCATCCTCAGTTGAGTTTCACATAAAATGTGATCCCTGTTTCTCATCCCAATGATTGTTTCTTGCTCTTTTTCTTTGTGACATAACGACAGTTTATAATTTTATTAGAATGTGTCTCATCTAGGATTTTTTTTTTTTTTTAATCCTTAGAATGTAAGATTCTTGCTGGTTATGGCAAACCACATAAATACTCTGGCATTCTGGAGGCTGAAGTAAGAGAACCACTATCTTTCTGAGGCCAGCCTGGACTACATAGTGAGTTCTGGGCCAGCCTGGACTATAGAGTGAGACCCTGCCTTCAAAAAATTCCAAAAGGACTCAGTGGATAAAAGCATTTCCCACTATGTCTGGTGACCTGAGTTCAATCCCCAGAACCCACAGGGTGAAAGAAGAGAGCAAACTCCCACAAGTTGCTTTCTGACCTCTGCACATGTGTCATCTAACATAAATTCTGATTCCTTAAAAGTAAGAGGCTTGGAGCTAAAGAGATGGTGCAGTAGTTTAAAAGCACTAGTTACTCTTCCAGAGAAGCCGGATTTGATTCCCAAATGGTGGCTCACAACCATCTGTAACTACTTCCAGGGATCTGACATCTTCTTTACTCCTTGGGTAGCAGGCATCTACATAGTACACAGACATGCATGCAGACAAACACTTACACACATTAAATACTAAAGTTTTAGAGCAAAGTCTATAACATAGCAAATAATTGTCTGGATAATGAAATCAAATGGACTCACGATCATGGCTGGAACTGGTTTGACAGACACATATTGCGAGCCTGATGCATGGCCAGAGACTGGGATACAGGTGTAAGCCCAGGTGATTCTTTGCTCCACAGAGCTCTGTCTAGTAGAAGAGACGCAGCTTTGCGACCACTGCTGTCAGTGCAGCCTACAAGTATGTACGAGGCATGGTAGCCACACAGAAGCTAGAGGAGACGCGCAAGGCTTCATTCACAAGTTGAAGGCTCGAGAGCTATTTAGTCAACGGAGATAAGCACGGCTGACTGCTGGGGTATGACTTGTGGGGTGATGAGACATAAGAGCTGAAAGGTAGAAGGAGCTGTACTGTGCAGGACCTTGCAGCTTATCTAACACACGTGGCCCCTGTGCTGTGATTGTGGAAGGTATCCGTGCGTTACAACAGAGGAGCAGAATTACTTTATTTGCATTTCAGTTGCACGTACTTCCTTTTGGAAGCATTGTTTAGGAGAGTGACAGCATTGGGACTTGATGCAGACATAAAAGTAAAAAGAGGTTTTAATTGAGGAGGTCTGTGCCAAGTATCTGGTTTAGTGAAGGAAAAGGAAATGCAGAGTCAGGCTTTGGATATAGGAGGGGAGTTGTAGCAAGTACCACATTCTGATATGTGAGCTGTCTGTCATTCTGGAGCCCTGATGCTACTGGCAGAGTCTACTGCTTATGCAGAGTAGCAGCAAGGCAGGTCCCCATCCTTCCAGACACTCATGTGCTTACAGAAGCCGGTGATGCCTGGCCTTTAGCCACCTTTCCTCCAGCCTAAAGCATCATCATGTTACCTTGCACTTGTGTTTTCCTCGGTCTTTACAAGGAAAGCAGCAAGGTGCAAGCATGTATTATTCTACTGTAACTATTAATAAATGAGGCACCGAATGATCCAGGTCAGAATTGGATAGTGGCTGACAACTCAGAGTAGATTTCATTCCTCTGCTAAGGTTTATCCAACCAGTAAACATGTAATTGGTAGTTAAAACACTACAAGGGATTTTATTTCCTACCAGAAATCATTATCCTAAACCATTTATCAGATTTCAGGTATGGTTATGCCTTCTCGACTACCTGAAGTTATCAGTTGCTATTCTGCCATGATCTTAGAAATTTTACCAAGTCATTTCCCTCTAAGTATATAGTAAAGGAAGTTTTATATGAGGAAACAGAGATAGAACTTTGGTTAGCATTAATTATATCCCAAAACTTCACCACATTTAAACAGGAAAGAGCCATCAGTTTTGATGTTCAAAATGGCAGTCATGTAATGTAATGTAATCTTAAGTCTGAAGTCTAGGCCAGCATGCCCAGGTTTTGAGAGGTCAGCTTATTCATAGGTTTTCAAAATCAGAGTTGTAGCTGTTGCATAACCAAATAGTTCCCTCCACATTACGTGTGTAGTTCCTGATGAGGTTTAAATCAATTTCCCAAGCTAACACAAAGCAGCAATGCATGAATCCTCTCTAGGATGCTGGGTAATCCTCAAGGCACATCAAACCATTAAGGAAGGTGAGTTGTTTCTTCTTTTCTTCCAGTAAGACCCTTTGAATGGTAATGTGGTGCACTTAAGAATCCTGCCTAGTGCAGGCTTCTTTATTTTATTTATATTTTTATTAATTACAGTTTATTCACTTTGTTTCCCACCTATAGCTCCCTCCCTTTTCTCCATGCATGCCCCTCCCCCAGTCTGCTGATAGAGGAGGTCTTCCTCCCCTTCCTTCTGGTCCTAGTCTATCAGGTCTCATTAAGAGTGGCTGCGTTGTCTTCCTCTGATACTCAAGTATACAAAAAGGACATTTGCTCAACCATGTTTGTAGCAGCTTTATTTGTAATAGCCAGAAGCTGGAAACAACCCAGATGCCCTTCAATTCCTAGGGGAATTGCTGGGATTTTGTGTCTCTTGCAAACTTTCTGACTTCTGATACAAAACTCAACTTGGAATTTTCTTTTTAGTGTGGCCACATACCTGCTCTTTCATTTCCCCTTTTGTTCTTTGTACTGTTTCTAGATGGGATATTAAGCAGTTATCCTCAAGACTCCTTTTACCCTTTCTTCGTTCTTAATGTCCTCTTATATACTGTCCCCTCAGCCACCGGGGCCTAATTAAACCCTTACCCAGTCTAGAATCCAATCTGTTCTCACTTTGTCAACTTGTACTGAGCTTGCAGTTACTGCAATACTAAGTGTTTGCTCTGAGACACTCGAAGACAAGTATGTTCATCATGCCTTCCTTCGGGGAGATTGCTGGGGAGCTGGAACCAAGCTCACAACAACTTCTGAGCACTGTGTGGCACTCAGGGAAGACTTGATGATTTGAAACAATTTTACTTCTTTTTAGACCCACCGTTATAGTTAACCAAAGAGAGTAAGTGGCATGGTTAGTCGTAGGAGTAAATGAGATTTTAAATTGAGGGATTTTCATTGAGAATAAAGTTTCTAAATGATACCAGTCTTTAATACACAAGTATGAATTAAAATGGTCTTCTCGGAAGGAAGACTTGAGAAAACGAAGCATTTGCGAGCAGATGGCTTTTTATGGGAATGTTTGGCAGGCAGATTTAGTTCATATCTGTGTATGTGTGTACACTGACTGTTTATACATAACTGATCTTGCTTGTACACAAACTCATGTAGAAGAAAAAGATCCTGATATTCCATTTTCTTCTTTGTTTAGTGAGTATTTTAAAAATACACATTTCTAGTTCCATTTTCTTTTTATTAAAATGAATAAGAAAATAAAAAAGAAAAATCCTTTTCTCTTATATTTGATAGAGTCTGTATAACACAGGCCTAATGTTCACAATCCTGCCTCACCCTCCCAAGAAGGCTGGAATTATAGGTGTGTATCACCATACTTGGCTTGGTTCTTAATGTTTTGACAATCACTTTATTTTTTTAATTTTTAATATTTTACCATTCACGTTCATTTATGTAATATTTTAGGTTTCTCATTTGGAAATGCTTACACTGATAGCAAAACTCTGAAGAAATTCAGATAAATGAGAAGTTTATAGTTATTTTATTCTGGTGGTCCAGAGACTTGAGAAAAGGCACGGCCAGAGTACATTTGTTTTGTTACTTGAGTGTTGGTATGGTTATGTTTTGTTATAGCTCGGTGGTTTCTTTTTTGGGGGGGGGCAGCTTTATAGGTTTTTACTCTTTATTATTTTTTTCACAATTTATTCATTATATATCATGATTAACGCCCCCTCCCTCAACTCTTCCCGGTCCTACCCTCCTTCCCTCCTCCCCCCATCCCCTTCTCCTAGTCCATTGAAAAGGGGAATTCTCTGTTATCTGCCCATAGCTTATCAAGTCTCATCAGGACTGCCTGGATCCTCTTCCTCCCTTCCTCCGTGGCCTGGCAAGGCTGCATCATGAGGGGTGAGTGATCAAAGAGCAGGCAACCTAGTTCATGACAGAGGTGACCCCTGCTCCCCTTACTCTGAGATCCACATGGAGACTGATGAGCATTTGCTCATCTCCCAAATGGTTATATGTATATATGAGTATATATACATGCATATATATATGTATATATATACACACACATATATACATATATGTGTATATATAAAAATCATATATGAACATATATACATATATATTTGAATGAATTAAATTTCCAGGTCCTTTTAACTTGAAAGTTTTCTATATTCTATGACTATTTTAAGCCTTCTAAGAGTAAAGTTCTGTGCTTTCCTCATCCATGTATTAATATGACTTTAGTTGTTTTTTATTTATTTTTAATTTATGTATTCAGTTTTCCCTCCTCTCCTCCCTGTTCTACCCTTCCATCTTCTTTCCCCTCCACCTCAGGAAAACCAAAAGAAGAGAAATATACAAACACACTACAGCCACCAACATCAAAATAACAGAACTAGTAATCATTGGTTATTAATATCTTTCAACATTAGCAGATTTAATTCCCCAATAAAGAGACACAGGCTAACAGAATGGATGTCTTTAGTTTTGATCTTAGTAAAATACTCTGCTAAGAATCTTGTCATTACAAAACGTCTTACCTGTTCTTTTTGTTAGGTAAAAATGAAAGAATATTTGAAACAGTTGACAGTAAGAAGACATTTTTCAGCATGTATGTGTGTCAGTGTATGCTTCCTGCTAATCTGGACTTAAACAGGACTTAAACAGCTTATGGTTTTAGAGGGTTAGTCCACTAATACTATAGTGGCAGCATGGCGCTAGAGTAGTAGATAAGAGCTACATCCTGATCCACAGGCAAACAGAGACAGAGAGTCACTGGGCCTGTCATGGGTTTTGTTTGTTTGTTTGTTTTCATTTTTTTTTCTTTATTAATTACACTTTATTCACTTTGTATCCCCCCTGTGGTTCCCTCCCTCCTTCCGTCCCAATCCCTCCCTTCCTCCACCCTCTGCATGTATGCCCCTCCCCAAGTCAACTGATAGGGGAGGACTTCTTTTCCTTTCTTCTGATCCTAGTCAATTAGGTCTCATCAGGAGTGGCTGCATTGTCTTCTTCTGTGGCCTGGTAATGCTGCTTCCCTTCAGGGGGAGGTAATTAAAGAGCAGGCCAATCATTTCATGTCAGAGACAGTCCCTGTTTCTATTACAATGGAACCCACTTGGATACTGAACTGCCACGGGCTACATCTGTGCAGGGGTCTTAGGTTATCTCCATGCATAGTCCTTGGTTGGAGTATCAGTCTCAGGAAAGACCCCTGTGCTCAGATTTTTCGGTTCTGTTGCTCTCCTTGTGGAGTTCCTGTCCTCTCCAGATCTTACTGTTTCCCACTTCTTTCATAAGATTCCCTGCACTCTGCCCAAAGGTTGCCCATAAGTCTCAGCATCTGCATTGATAGTCTGCAGAGCAGAATTTTTCAGAGGTCCTCTGTGTCAGGCTCCTGACTTGTTCCCTCTTTTCTCCTTCTGATGTCCAGCCTCTTTGCCTTTCTGGATAGGAATTGAGCATTTTAGCAAGAGTCCTCCCTCTTGATTAGTTTCTTTAGGTGTACAGATTTTAGTAGGCTTATCCTATATTATATGTCTATATGAGTGAGTATATACTGTGTGCATCTTTCTGCTTCTGGGATAGCTCACTCAGGATGATCTTTTCCAGATCCCACCATTTACCTGCAAATTTCATGATTTTCTTGTTTTTTTATTGCTGAGTAATATTCCATTGTGTAGATATACCACAATTTGTGCATCCATTCCTCCACTGAGGGGCATCTGGGCTGTTTCCAGCTTCTGGTTATTTCAAATAAGGCTGCTACAAACATGGTTGAGCAAATGTTCTTATTGTGTACTTGAGAATCTTTTGGATATATGCCTAGGAGTGGTATAGCTGGATCTTGAGGAAGTGCTATTCCTAGTTGTCTGAGAAAGCGCCAGATTGCTTTCCAGAGTGGTTGTACAAATTTACATTCCCACCAGCAGTGGAGGAGGGTTCCCCTTTCTCCACAAAGATCCATACTTATCACCCTGCACAAAAGTCCAAGTGGATCAAAGACCTCAACATAAAACCAGACACACTAAACCGCTTAGAAGAAAAAGTGGAGAAGAGCCTCGTACTCATTGGCACAGGAGACAACTTTCTGAACAGAATACCAACAGCACAGTCTCTAAGAGCAACAATCAATAAATGGGACCTCATGAAACTGAAAAGTTTCTGTAAAGCAAAGGACACTGTCCTCAGAACAAAATGACAGCCTACAGATTGGGAAAGGATCTTCACCAACCCTATATCTGACAGAGGGCTAATATTCAGTATATGTAAAGAACTAAAGAAGTTGAACAGCAAAAAATCAAGTAATCCAATTAAAAAATGGGGTACAGAGCTAAACAGAGAATTCTCTGCAGAGGAATATTGAATGGCAGAAAAACACTTAAAGAAATGCTCAACCTCATTAGCCATCAGGGAAATGCAAATCAAAACAACGCTAAGATTTCACCTTACACCCATCAGAATGGCTAAGATCAAAAACTGTCATGGGTTTTTAAAACCTCAAAGGTTACTCTCAGCAACACACTTGACTTCCAAAAATACCATACCTATTCCAAGACCACACCTCCTAACCTTTCCAGATAATACAGACTGGGGATGAAACATGCACATGTATGGGGTTGAGCACCGGAAAGATGGTTTCCTTAATTCCAATGGGAAGGAACTGTGGATTGAAGTGTCAGGACTTAACGCTGAAGACTTATTAATGTATCAGACCAGGATTTTGTTTGAAATTTAAAGTTGAAATACCTTAAGACACATAAGCAGAGACGGTGAGAAATAGCTAGAATGAGAGTGTCCAGTCTGGAAAGAAGTTTTGATCTGCATATGTGAATTTGGCAGGCATCACCATGAAGCTAGCATTTAAAATCATGAGTTTAGATGACATCACTTTGAAATTAGTATAGACCAAAAAAAAGAAGAGAGGAGGAGGAGGAGGAAGAAAGAACTAAGCTTAAACTGGAGCCTCCTGCACTTGATTAATGTAAGTTAATATCGGAGGATTTCTCGTGCCAGTTAAGGTACAATTGGTCATGGTAGGCCAGCATTCAACTATAGGTGAACAGAAAAGGATAAGTTGCAAACGCATATTTTTAAAGACATCTGATAGCTGTGGGTGTAGGAACTAGATGAACTAAAAATGGTGGGCAGTGAAGAGCAGTTCTTCGGTGAGCTGACAGTCATTGGTGGTCTTTTCTGAAGGCACTCTGGGAAGTGAGGATCAGGGTTGGCCCAGAGAGACTGAATTCTAGATTCAAGAGAAGCACACTGAGTGATTGGAATATACAGAGCTAGTGAAATTATTGAGATGTAAGGCAAGCCCCAAAGCAAGGGATGGCCTGGCTTAGTAAAAATTTGGTGACTTACGTACTGTGAAGCTGTAAACTTGAGTGTGCCTTCTGGCGAAGTGCCTCGCTTCCTGTGCTGCCTCCAGATTCAGCAGCTCGTTTGAAATCCTCTTGCTGCAGACATTCTTTTGCCAGCCCTGCATTTGTGTGTTTAATCTTAGCACTCAGGAGGCTGAGGCAGGAGTATCATAACTTTGAGGCCAGCCTGGTCTCCATAACAAAACTTTTATCTTTTTTCAAAAAGATGGAAAGCTTATCACAAAGAGTCTCGCTCTCCCTTGAGATAGTTGTTATTTTAACCTTTTTAGGGTTGTAGAGTACAAGTTCAACTGAAACTCTGTGGAGCATGCATGTTAGGGCTTGAGAACTGTCAGTCTTTCTTGGTATTGCCATGTACATTTGTACTCCAGGAACATGTAAAACTTTTTGAATGACTTGGGGAGGTTGGGATTCTTTGTTGTTGTTGTTTACTTTCTCCTTTGGATTAAATCTTAACAGTTCCCTAGTCCTGACCCAACTCAGCTTTCTGGATGGGCTCATCTACCCACTTTCCTCCTAAGAAGATAGGAAACACTGAAATAAACACTATTACTTGGAACTATTTGTTCTTTATCCTCAGTATTCAACATAGAATTAAAGAACAAACAAACAAAAACCCCTAGATAGTCCTAGGAAACAAACTTGGCACAGATACTGAGGTAACCAGAAAAGAACTTGAAAATAACTGAATGACATATTATGGCAAGAAAAGTTTCCAATAGAGAATGGAGTCTATTATGACAAGACAACTACTTAGAATTATGAAAATCAATGTATAAGATTCAGAATACAGCTAGGCACAGTGGCGCACACCTATAATCCAGCACTCAGGGAGGCAGAGGCAGATGGATCTCTGAGATCCAGGCCCGCCTGGTCTACAAAGTGAGTCCAGGACAGCCAAGGCTACACAGAGAAACCCTGTCTTGAAGAGAGAGACAAAGAGGGTTATGGAGGATTCAAAATACAGCAGACAGATTTGAAAGCAAGTTAGATACAATAGAAGATAAAAATTAGTGAATATGAAGACAGCAATAAAAATTTTCCCAATACAGCACAGCTTGAATAGAGCAAAGCATGAGAGAAACAGGATTCAGTGTAAAGGCATTTCTGACTGTATTCCTGGGCAGAGCAGCATTTGAAGATAGAAATCACTATGAGTTCTATAAACTGATGGCAATATCAGCCAGTAAACTCACTGTCTAGTGAACCTTAAGCAGGAAAAGTTTATGAAGAAAAATTTTACCTAAGCATATCTTACACTCTGGAAACCAAAAAAGATGACATTTCAAGAAAGAGCTTTTATGGACAATTTATAACTAATATCATATTACATAGTGCAATATTTAACATATTCCCTCAGAATTTGGGAGTGAGGAGACAGTTTTCTGTATACTCATTCATAGTCTCAATCACGTTGGAGGACCCGGCCACCACAGAAAGGCAGAGAAGAAATAAAAAGTTGGGGCTGTATGGATAACATAGTTGGTGAGGGCTTGCTGTATAAGCACGAAGGCTTAGCTTGGATCCCTAGCACCAGGTGGCTTTCAGTTTGTAACTCTAGTATCTGAGGAGAGCCTGGAAGCTCATCATCTAGCCAGTCTAGCTCATCTGTGGACTCCAGGTTCAGTGACAGACACTGTCTCAAAAAATAAATAAATAAATTCAAGAGCATTTGTCTGATCACCATGTGCTTACATATGTACACATACATACAAACACATGCCAAGACACACTTACCTCCAAAGAAATAGAGTTGAAAGATTACAAAGAAAGATACAAAATGGACATTGATTATAGAAGGATTATAGAAAATTCAACAGAATTTAGAAACCATTGGCATTAATAAATGGAGATTTGACTAAATGCTACATTTAGTAGCATCAAGGCAATATCTAAATTTTTTTTAATATGAGTAACTAGTAACATGAAACTTGCAGGTTGTCCTCTGACCTCTACACATGGGCTCCAATACATAGACACAATAATTAAATAAAATCTAATTACTAGTAACCTAAACAGGTGTGGAAGTACACTATATCCATATATTCAGTATTTAAGATGACAGTAATTCAGACTCAGTTAGACTCAGATAGATGGTGTACACATCACACAGATACAAATGCAGGCAAAACACGCATACACATAAAGGTATGTTTTTTTTAAACTAAGTAACCAACTTCAGTAAGCATAAAGAAATCCAAATACAGCATTTCCTGTGAGTAGAGGTTTGTACAGAAATACTGACTAGAATAGCCTGAAATAATCCTGAAAAACAAGACCTGTATTGTTCTAAAGAAGGTTTTGTAATTGGATGGAGTCAGTCAGTATTTTTAGCATGTAATATGACTGTACCTGGTTAAATTGACGATAGGCATTCCCAGTGATAAGCTGTCACAACCAAGAAATACCACGGGTGTACACAGGAATGTTCTAACAGCTTGAGTTCTTGGTCCTTAGCCAGGCCTTTCTATTCACTGCTTTGATGGCCCTCCCAGGAATATCACCATTTGACCTGTGAAGATGATTTTTATCATTGCTTTAGAGGCTTTAAAAAACTCCATTACTTCAGAAGCTATGCAACTGCAGTGTTCTCTCTGCTCAGCCAGCCAGGCCATTTTCTCCTGTTCCTGGTCTTAACCTTGTTCAAGGTCACACCTCATACTTCTACCTATGATTTCCCTATCATCAGAAGTAACAGTTTTGTACTTGGCAGTGATGAGAAGCCAACGCTTAGCCCAGAATGGAAGCCTAGGATTTAGTTTATTTTAATACACCAAGTGTATTTTAAAAAATAACTTTTGAAGAAAACTAAGAAATGACTGGTCTCTGAGAAGGTGTGGGAGGAGGGCAGGAAGAGACCATAGCCCAGTGCTCAAGGCTCAAGTAGAAAACATGTCCCAACAGAACCACAATGGGGACAGGTAGGCTCAGAAGGTTTGCCACATGGACTGGACCCATGCTGCTGTCAACCTGCAGCAAAAAGACCTAGTGTGGGAGCCTGCACCCCCTTAAGTTTCCACCTCTCCAGAGAAACCTTCCCTCACTGTCCACACACTAAGTTATTACTCTGTTCCTTCCCGTCCCTGTATTTTTTTAATTCCTACTGTAAAAAGCATTAAACCAATACATAATCCTACCTCCCTTTTCTTCATAGATCCCCCTCCCTCATTTCTGTTTTCATTTGCTTCCATTCTATATACTCATCTGCTGTAAGGAAAAAGATGATGCTCTTGCATATAAATATGTTATCAGATGTAAAAAAGGAAAAACTGAAAACTTGGTAATTAAGTTATCAGAATAATGACATAGTTTTGCTGTGGAGATAGGCAGATAAGTAGAAAAGAATACAGCTCTGTTGTCCAATATGGACATTGCCTATGTTGCCCAGTTTGGACATTGCCAACCATGTGTGCCTTAGTGAGCATTGGAAATGTGACCAGCCTGGATTAAAGTGTGCTGTAAGTATAAAGGAAACACTATGTTTTTAAAACATAAGGAAAGAATATGAAAATGTTTTAATTTTGTATTGATTCAGTCAGTATATTTAAATTATAGTACTTCAGATATTTGAGATGTTAAATAAAATACAAATTTAGGAAGCTGGAGAGAGACCTCTGCAGTTAAGAAGCACCTGTTCTGCAATCATGAGGACCAATGTTCAGGTCTCAGCATCCGTATAATAAGCCAGGAACTCTGTCCCAACGCTCCCCCCACACACACAAACACCTATAACCTCATCTCCAAGGGAGACAAACAGGCAGGTAACTGGCGCTTGCTGGTGTCTATCATAGTCAAGGCTTGAGGCTAAGGTTCAGGGAAAGACTCCCACAAAGGAAATATTCACATCTCTGGAGTATCTCTATGGAGCTCATCTGCTTGATGAGCTCCATAATTTCACTGCAGTATGCCTTTCTCAACTTAAGTAACACTTTTTTTTTTTCCCCTGAGGAAAGTTTGATTTGAGATTGTTTTTAAAATGTTTTCTGTGTGATTTGGCCTTTGGGATGGTTATATCTTAGAATGAGTGGACTGAAGTTGATGTGCAGCACAAATTATCCTTCTGTAATATTCCAGTAGTCAAGTTGTCGTGGTGAGCATTCTTTCCTATACTGTTTCAAGTCTTAGATTGAAGTAGGCCTGGAAGGTCATAGAACACGTGAAACCACTGAAAGTCCAGAAAGAATGCTAAACGTAAAGGAGCCTTGACTCAGGGTATCCTAAGACTGCCGGTGTACATGCAGATGTTTTTGTAGCATGAGTATTCTAAGATATCACAGAGATCAGGGGCCTAGAAACTTTGGTGTGTGACTAGGGTAGGAAGAAAGGAACTGATTCTCAGTTGGGATTATCAGTGAAACAAGCACTTTAATAGAGATTAATTATACCTTAATTTCATAGTTCAAAAAATTTTTTCATGTGCTGTTTTAGTAAACTGATGGTATATGTTTTTTTCTACAGCTGTTATTCATGCTGAGGTCAGTAGTTGGTAGTTTTATAATTGACATCTCTTGATTTGATTTTAAGGCCCCCAAATTTCTCTTTTAAATTATTGCATTACATTTATTTACTTATTTATTTGTATTGTGCGTACGCATGCTGCAGTACATGGACGGAGGTCAGAGGACAACTTGTAAAAGTCAGTGCTCTTTACATTACAATCTTGGGGTCAAACACTGGTTAAGTTTTGTAGCAGGTGGCTTTAGCCACTGCGCCCACCCTCACCCTGAGATTCTCTTCTGTTATAGAAAATTTTATACATCAAAATGGGTAAATTTTACAAAGAGAAAAAGTCTAAGGAGCAGTTTTATTGGTTCTTAACTTCACAGCCCAGAGTCTCTTCTGCTTTTATGATAAGGGTTATACCCAGAACTTAGAACACTACTGTTTGAATTCTAACTTCACAAAATACTTGTGAGCTTTCTTAGGGAGGCTTCAAGTACTCATAGTGTATGTACTTTTACATTACTTAATTAATTGTGTTTGTCGGGGTGTGTGTGTGTATGTGTGTGTGTGTGTGTGTGTGTGTTGGTGAGTGCACACATCTGGACATCAGTCTTCTTTCACTGAGACACCTGGGATCCAAGTCATGATGTCAGGTCTGTGTCACAAGAGGGTTTACCCTTTGCCAGGACTATGCTGTGGCTTTGAACAAAATAATAGCTACGGTATTATAAGCTGAGCATCCTTGATCCAAAGTGTTTTCAAATCTAAAATCTTTGAGTGTCTGTCTACATGAAGCCAGATGAGTGGTAGATTTCAGAATTTTGAATTACAGCCATTCTAGTGGTAGTTTACACAGATACTCCAAAATCCTGAGATCAGAAATACTTCTGAACTCATCCTCCACTTACAGTTTTTCTCTCAGCCCCTGTTTTAACCTTTTTTTTTTTTTTTAAATCTCTGTCTTCAGGAGCCTCCAGAAGATGATGCAAACATCATTGAGAAGATCCTGGCATCAAAGACTGTCCAAGAGGTTGGTGGCTCCTGTTTGTTGTGTTTATGTCATGAGTAGACACTACCTCTGTGGAGAAGGATTTGCCTAGAGAACCAGCTGTTCATCCTTGGCAACAGTGACAGCTTCTTAAGAACATTGTCCTTTTGGAGGTTTTTAGGACACTAAGCTCTTAAATGTCTTAAGTGGCTCAGTTGATAGTTTTCACCATTAAGAGCCTAACAAAGGTATTTTTATCCCGTTGTTACAGCCCATCAAAAGTCATCAAGGGTCAAGAAGAGGCAATGAGGAATCCTAATGGGAAACAGTGGGGCTTTTATTTAGACATCTTGGGCTCTCTTAGGAATCCCCAAGAGAAAGTTCCATGAGTCAGGCAGTATGTTGGTGCCAAGGTAGATGTTTCTTATCTTTACATCAATGTATATACTTACTTATTGTTGTTTCCACGTGAAGAGGGATTATCAGGTGAAGCCAGTTAGAGATGCACATGAGTTATTATACCTGCACCAAGCTATGGTCCTCACAGTTCTGGGTTCACGCCCAGCCTGGACTGAAAGCTTTTTCCACGTGGACACTGGAAAGATGGGAGGAAAAGCCCCTTTTTATTCCCTTCTACTCTATTGAATAACTATGTACCTATTTTTTGAAAACTTTTTTGAGTTAAGTTTGGGTTAGTTGTTAGCTTATAAGAAAAGACCTGGGATAATAGAAATACTTTTTAGAAATCCCTACTAAAATGAGAGACAGGTATTTTTTGGTTTTCCTGTTCTGTTTTGGCCTACATAGGTGAGCTTCCTGGGGTGTGGGCTGATAACTGCTTACTCTTGGTTACAGGTTCACCCAGGAGAACCTCCATTCGACTTAGAGCTGTTCTACGTTAAGTATAGAAATTTGTACGTCTATTTGCTATTTTACATGTATTTGAACTTTATGTGACTAAAACTTTTTTTCCCATGACACTTCATTATCTTCTATATTTTCAGAGCCTCTAAGGCTTGTTCTTGACTGATTCAAGTTCACCTTAGGCAGTGTTATTCATTTGGGACTTTATATAGAATCACTTGGAAAGCTTTTAAAAACTACCTTGACCCACCCAAGACCAATGTTGATTTATAGTCAGAGTGGGCTCTGAGGACTGATGTGCTTTTAAAAACTCCCTGTACATTTTTCATGTGCACCCAAGGCTGTTCTAGCATGTGTATTTTCCCCCCTTTCTGCTACCTACCTGCTTTCACTGATGTGTATTTAATAGTTTGCCCATAAATCTGCCCCTTTGTCTGCCCTGAGCCCATTTTGGTGGAACCTGCAGAGAAATCAGTGGTTTGAAATCAGTCCTCTATTATTGGTTTTAAAGGCAAGGCCTTTATAAATAGTACCCAACAGTGTCACACAGACACCTGCTACTTCTGTGGATGATAGCCATCCTTTTTGTTGAAACATTTATAGTATTTTCATATGTTTGTCTCACAATTGTATGTCTTTGGATAGTTCCTATTTACATTGTAAGTGGGCTACAATGGAAGAGCTGGAAAAGGATCCCCGGATTGCACAGAAGATCAAGCGATTTAGGAACAAACAGGCCCAGATGAAGCACATTTTCACTGAGGTAAAACAATGTGTATTAACTAACTTTACTGCTGCTTTTCTTTTTTTCTGCATTAAATATCTAGGTTGACGTTTCTAAGTCTTAAATTGAAGTCCTATGTAACTCTATCGGTCAAGTCTGATATGGGTGCTGATAAAGCAAACATATTCACATTTTCACAAGCTTTTTATACTGACAGCTCCTAACCTTGGGCAATAAAGAGTGAGAATAGAATACATACAATACATATATATGTAGGTTCTCTCCAAACAATGGACATTCCAAAACCAAAATGCTAGAAAATAAATAATCAAGCTTGACAATTTCAAAACAAGAGAGAAGACTAGTGAGTTTCAGTGTTAAATCTGTAGTGGCTTTGGATCAGTAGATGCAACAAACATCTCAAGTAATTAGGAAATAGTTTATGTACGCATTTTCCCTAATTACATGCACATGTATCCTTTCATGGCATTCATTCTTACTCAGCAGGGGAATCTTCATATTTACACATACACATAAGATAAGTGTCTACACAGACATATGCCAAATAGTTTTAATAAGAAAAGTACCAGACCTGATGTGGAAGAAGTAGACAAATACACAGGGAATTCAGAAAGAAGGAAATGTTGGTCATTAAGCATTCCAAGATGTATAACTTCACTACAAACCAAAAGAAGTGCAAATAAAATTCGATTTCAGTTTTTACTGGATACTTGGAGGCTTTAAAGGTATTAAGGCTATACAGGTTATTAGCATAGGGAAGGGAAACTAGCTTGTCCTTGCTGTGAGCATGACTAGGTCTGACCCATCAGATGTCCCAAGTCTGCAGGTCCTTTCCCCCAGAAAGTTTAGTTTTGTCATGTTTTAAAAGATCAAGTCTTCATACAAAGAGTGGCTATGTTAAAAGTTGCTTACTCTGGTAAAAATTTCAAGCAAACACAATGTTGGATAATTAGCATTTGCTAAGTTATATATTCTATAAAATGGGATAGATACTATACATTTAGTGAGAATAATAGTAAAAATAATTATTGGTGATTTGGAAATATGCTTAGTGTTATGAACTGGTGTTAGTAAAAGAAAAACAACGGGCTCCAACAGTGCATGGAATAGTTCTGTTCTGGAGTGTAAGAGAAAAGAAACATCATAATAGGTAAGAAATGCCCTGAATAAATGCATGAATATCACATATTTTTATCTGGGTGATGGAATTCTGACACTTTTTTATTACGTGTAATGTATTACAGTTTTGTACAAATAACTTTTCAAATAAAAAGACAATAAAAATTATTCTTGAAATGTAGTCTACTAGACCCCAAGCATGCACTCAGTTGCCATCAATCATAGTAAATTAGTCATCCATTTACCCAACTATCATTCACACTGTAGGCCTTTTCTGCTAATGATAAGTTGCTTCAGGATGACATCAGTTTTCAATCCTTCTGATGTGATCTCACAGTTAGTGCTGGAGATGTAGCTCAGGGCTATGGCACTGGCTTAGGGTACCCAAGGCCCTAGGTTCAATGACACACACACACACACACACACACACACACACACACACACACA
>NW_026586589.1:3165900-3211095 GCF_907164565.1 Psammomys obesus
ACACACACACACACACACACACACACACACACACACACACACAGTGGCCTTTGAGAACTGTTTTTTTGTTTGCTTGCTTTTTTTTTTTTTATAACATGTTCCTCTGAAAAGAGAGTTGGGAGAGTTAGGAAGAGGAAGGTGATGGCGAAATGAGAAGGACCATTGTGAACCCATTGGGTATTCTCTGTATTTCCTGGAACATTTCTTTCATACCTCTATTTTAGCAAGTATTTGCAATGAAGTAACTTGTTTATATGCCTGGCTCTTCCACTTTACGCCCTGTGAGGCAGACAGAGCCTATGTCTTTCTCTTATTTGTCACTGGTGGTAGGCATGGGGTCAGTGTTCATTATACTGGTTCAGACTCTTGCTTCAGACTTCTCAGCACTTAGTGAGGTGGCCTACACAGTCCTCTGTCTTTCTGTTATAGTCCCCTGGGAGTGACGTTTTCTTGGTTGTAGACAGAGAAAAGTGTGTTGAATGTGTCTGTCACAGGTGTTTGTTCTCATAGGAAGAAAAGCATTATTTGTTGTAGTTGTCTTATGGGTTGGTGTTTGGCCTACATGTGTGTTTGCACCACTTCTGTGCCTGATTCCCTTAGAGGCCAAAAGAGGGCATCTGATCTCCTAGAGTTAGAGTTGTAAACTGCATTGGATGCTAGGAATTGAAACTGGGTCAGTTATTCAGAGGAAAGGTCGGCCAGTGCTTCTAGCTGTGGAGCCATCTCTAGTTCCAGGAATTGACTTTTGAGAAGATTGGAGTGCATCTTAGAAGCAAGGATGAGTGATAGTAGAGAAGATCTTGAATGTTTGACATTTGTATCAGCAACTTCAATAAATTATTAATAGTAGTCTTGTGATATGAATAGTAATTGAGTTTTGGGTTGATCATCTTCATGTTCATTATTTCCAACTGTCTTACAAGACATCCAAAGCATAGCTGAGAGACCCCACTCTAGAGGATACAAGTTCACACATACCACAGAAGCAGGTACCTTCTCACTTAAAAGCTCCTTTCTGGAAACCCTTTTCACACTAGTGTTACGTGAGCAAATGATGAAGTCAGAGTTTAGGCTTGTCTGGACGGTCTAGTGTGAGTAAAATAGAAAAAAGAATCTAATAGCCTGCATTAGCATTGCAGCATTTTTTATAATTTTAAAGTAGAGAAAATGATTGCTGCTGCATGACAAAGAGTTCTCCTTGGGCTGCATTGTTAGAGGAGTGCTGTTGTGCCTGTGTTTTATGTTCCATTCCACAGCGTGATGTTCATCTGGGTGTGAGTGTGCAGTGAGGGACTTTGCTGCAGGAGGCCTGGAGATTATAGGACAGGGATGGAAATATGGCTGAGTCAGGGCAGTAGTTGGGAGTAGAGTGTACAGTGGTCAAAGTTTGAACTCTTAAGTCACAGGGCTAGGGCTGCCTCCCAGACCATGTACACATAGGGCAGAGTAGCCTTGGACAGCTTGTGTAAGGTACTATGCAAGTTGCATAAGTTCAGTGTGCTTCCATGTATATAGAATAAACCTGCCATTCAGAATACTTAAAATTGACACAGCAGTTACTGTTTTTCAACTTTGTGGAGATAAAGTTAACAATATTTTCACAAACTTTAGGTGTACAACTCGGTGTTTGATGATTTTACACATGATGGGTATACACAGCTAGTTAGTAGGGTGTCCAAAACAGCATTTTTTTTTTGGCTGCTGCTGTGTCATAATTTGGATTGCCAGAATATTGATTATAAGTAGCTGATAAGTACATACAGACACACATACACATGGCCTTTGCCAATATCTCTCCTCTCATGGAAGCCTAAAGTACTTGTAGTTCCTGTTCAGTAAAGATTAAGTGAAAACACTTTGCAGAACTTGTGACAGACATTAGCTATTTTTAAATGTGACTTAGTCCAGCCTTTTTGGAAGCATAATGTACACAAATATAAGTAAATAAATTTAAAGTCTACATCTCAGTTTATCTTTACAAAATAAAATGTAACTACCACCTACATCAGGAAATAGAACCTTATTTTTTGGTGTTACAAAAAAAGAAATTGTCATTCCAAGTCATTAAGGGGACAGTGAACTATATATAAGACAGAGGGAGCCCTTCACCTGGCTTTAGTATATACCTGTAGAAGGTCTTACTTGGCCTTGGTTCAACCAACACAATGGTTGGATCCTTTAAATTTAGCCAATGAAAGCAGGATTCGCGGACAGTCTTTTGAGTATCTCTATGAAATGAGTTATTCCCAAGCACACTCTTCGGGCTGTGTTCTGAGAAGAGTCCAGAGTAGGGACTCTGGTTATTAAAATAAAACTGGGTTATTAGAGTTGGAGGAGAAAGCTACACATCTTAACTGGACTCTGTTTCCCTCAGCCGGATGAAGACTTGTTCAATCCAGACTATATAGAAATTGACCGTATCTTAGAGGTGGCCCACACTAAGGACGCAGAAACTGGGGAGGTAGGTGTGTTGCCATTTGCCTTTCATAGAACATTGTCCCTTCTTTCCACACATATATAGTACTTATCTTAGAAACAAATGGTCTTTGTTTTCGTGGTATTCATGTGTTCTCATGCAGGATGCATTTTCATGGCCTGACAAAGAATAGTTGACGACTTTACCAATATGTTTTTATTTTTCCACTAGGAAGTAACACATTACCTGGTGAAATGGTGCTCCTTGCCATATGAAGAAAGCACGTGGGAGCTAGAAGAAGATGTGGATCCTGCAAAAGTGAAAGAATTTGAATCTCTACAAATTCTCCCTGAAGTTAAGCATGTGGTAATATATCTGTGTGTCTGATACCTCTTTTGAAGTTAGAAGTTATAATGTGTGTTTGACTGGGTCCCTGAGTGGCTTCTGAAGTATGTTACTTTTGATGCTACTTCCCCTTATCAAACTTCATCTGCCTTCTGCTCAGCACTTGCTCTGAGCTGTTTAAACATGTGTAACATGTATGAAGCTTGGACATGGGCTTAGATTTCTTGGTATGCCCCTGTCTCTTGGTGCCAGTAACAGGATTGCAGAGATAAGTATGGGAACTCTACAGTGTCTTTTCTGCTCCCTATTTTGAATCTTCAGTGATCTTTTTTGTTGTTGTTTTTAAACCCTTCCCTCCCCCACTCAAATGGAATATTTTTAAGGTCCTTAATGGATCCCTGGAATCTCAAAGAGAAGGCATAGAATTTTGAGATAGGTTTATTATTGGCTCTTCTGAATCTGGGTCGTTTGTACCTAGAGTATCAACAATTAAAAGGAGGCAGATTTGGGATCAGAGCCTTGTTAGGATAGAACTAATCTAAAAAGATCAGTTGTTAAAGAAGACTATAGGGTTTTTTTTTTTTCAAGACTGTAGGTTTTAGTGATCTGTTTCTGTGTTTAAAATATCAAAAATTTTATATAAAAATACCCAGTTTAATTTTGCATCACTGGTGGGACTCAGAAGACTAGATTAAGTGTAGCTCCCTGTCCGAGTCCATTGAAGAGCAGTACTTGGTTTTGGAGTTAAAACAAATGACAATGTATCAAAACATCTGAAGATGCAGACTGGTCATTAGAAACTCACACAGCTCACATTGTGTTGTCTATATGGTTGATTAACCCCCTTTCAACCCTGTCCTATATACATTCTTGTCTGCTCTTAATTTGCCAGTCATTCATTAACCATCTGTGTGTGATACCATTAAAAACAACAACAACAGTGTACTTGCTCTGACCCAGGAGCCCAGACCAATGGGAAGAGTAGAAAACAGCACCAGCTAATGATGATGAGAAGCAAGATACAAAAATAAACCACTGTGGGAGCATTGGGGTCACTCTGAGGCTGGTTTGCCGTCTACAGATCATTAGAATTCCAACCTGTTCTCTCAGCACCGCTCCCACTGGTTTATCCAGCCTGACGGTGTCTTTGGCAGAAAAAGGTTCTCAGATGTTGTCAGGTTACTTCACTCCCTCCCTTCACTACTTTGCAGTGGTGAGGCTCTGTCAGAGCTCTCTTGGTGACATACAGTTTTTTTTTTTTTACACTTCTCCCCTTTTCCTAGCTTATTCTCACAGAAATGTACATTTTTAAATTTTATTTCAAAAATTCTTAAGCGAAATGATGGCTAAAAATATAATTAAGTCTGTCTTTTTTTATTTTTATTTTTTTTTACATAAAGTCATAAATTATCTTAAGAAAATTAGTACTTTTTCCTAAAGATCTCCTGCTTTGGGTTTTGAAGTTCAGACCTTCCCTGTCTTGGTGACTAGGACATGTACTATCTCAAAGGGAAAAGCCAGAGTGGTGAGTAGTTCAGAGAGAGATGCTGCTGCACCAGAGCACTCCCAAGGCAGCAAAGAGGTTTCAGTATCAGTGCTGAGAGGAGAGGAAACCTTCAGAAAGCCTCGTTACCTTGTAGAGGGAGGACAGTGGGCTGGGTGGCCTGGGCATCAGGGATCTAGGCATCGGGATGGTTCTAAAAGCTGTGAAAGTGATTTTCTGTAAAGGCAACAGAGTAGCTAGTGACTATAGCAATATCTTTGTTCAGAAACTTTTTTTAAAAACCTAAAATACATTGGTCTAAGTTTTCCTCCTTTATCTCTAAAAATACCTATAAACTGTGCCGTTGATAGTGTTCAATAGTCCCAGTTTAAAATACTTAGTTTACGCAGCTGAAATAGTAGGTGAGTTGTCGCTCCGTTTTTCTGGAAGGTCCTGGATAGCGTGCACTTAACTGCAAGTATAAGTGCCATAATGGAAGTTATTTTTCAAGTATAACATGTAATTCTAGCAGCACATTTTAGCTGTAAGCTTCATTGTAGTAATTCAAAGTAAAATTACCGAAGACTAAAATTGCTGTAGAGAAAAACAAAAATCTAGTGTCCTCATTTCTAATACTTAAGAATTGTTTTTAAGATCTGAAAGTGTCACTTTAGAAACTCAATTTTTCTATAAGCCAAAAAGTTGTGCCTACGTATAAATAAGATAAAAGAAGCTAAATAAATAAAATTTGTGGAGAGGAAAGCTTACTACATAAAGATTCAGTTAGTCTCCCAAATAAGTGAGCACTGTCATTTTAATTGAAATTCCAATTGTAATTTAAAAGAACTTGATTCTAAAATTCTAAAGAATAGTAAGATACAATCACAGAGCCATGTGTGTGTCTGCACACATAATACCTTCCTCTATTGCTTTTCACATTACTTACTTGTTACCTTATCTGTTTAATTGGGGGAGGGGAGGACTGGGCAGTGAGCTTATCACTTGGCTAACCTGTCTACCAGTCTCCAGAGATGCACCTCTCTCTGTCCTCTCCTTACCAGGCACTGCCTGGCTTTTTATGGGGTACTAAACCTCCAAATTCTGGCGTTCATGTTTACCTGGCAAGCACTTCACCCACGAAGCCATCTCTACCACCTCAGCAAAGACAGTTTTGAAAAATAATTTATCCATCAGATACATAGCTTCAGTGTTGAGTGTGGTTTTATTGCAGTAGACAAACAGCCTGTGGGGAAAGAATGAACAGTCTAGATATAGCTCCATGGTTATCTTGAAACTTAGTATATATGGGGCTGGAGAGGGGGTTGAGACAGTGTGCTGCTCTTGTAGAGAACCCAGATTCATTTGTCAGGTAACTCACAACCACCTGTAACTCCAGCTCCAGAAGATCTGACAACCCTCTTCAGGACACCCATGGGCACTGTGCTTTCCCATATGCACATACGCACACAGACAAAGATATACATATACATCCTTTAAAATAATACATCTTTTAAAAAACTTTATATATAATAATGTGGCCTCATTATTCAGTAGGTTACTGAGTTTTAGAAACTGTTACCTCATGTGGCACAATAAAAGAGTAAGAGCGCCTGCATTTTGTTTAAAGAGAAATAGAGTTTTGTAATTTGATTATAAAGGTTTTTCTTAACATGCTCTTTAGTGATTAATCAACATATTTAACCTGCTGTCTTTTCCTGAGCTGATTACAGTAGACACACACACAAAAAGCAAAATGGAAATTCTGTTAGAGAAACCCTGAAACCTAACTAATCTTAGCTTGTTGGGAAGTTGAAGTGTAGATGAGAACAGCATCCAAGGGCCTAGCAAAGCTTTCTGATAATAGGTTCTGAGTTGGTCTGTTATGCTGTACACTTACAGAAGTATTCATAATCTGATAAAGTTTAGAACATGTAACATCATTAAGAAAAGTAAATTCAGTTTGAATCCATCCTTAGAGCAGGATTTGGCATCTGCTAGCTTGCCCGTGGTTTTCTGTGCTGTGTTCTAACATGTTTTTTGTACATTGTGCTCTCTGCTTCCTCCCTAGGAACGACCTGCCTCCGATGCGTGGCAAAAACTGGAGACATCCCGTGAGTACAAGAACAGTAACCGGCTTCGGGAGTACCAGCTGGAGGGGATGAACTGGCTTCTTTTCAATTGGTACAACAGGTGAGGTCCTGAGCTCATGCACTGCAGGTGTGTTCTTGCTTTGGCCTGAGATACATAGATTTAGAAGAATGATACAAGCATTGAAATCATTCCAAAACTTTGTTTTTATATCAGTGTCCCCCAATGAAAGAAGAAATGTGTAGCTATCATTGAACGTGTATTGGTAGAGGGGCATGGTCTGATCAGAAGGATAGGAACAAAACTACAGTTCTATGAGGGTGGGCATTGTCTGTCTGGGTTTTAGTGTTTTCATGTAGGGTCGTATATGGACAAGTGGCCTCAAATTCAGTGTGAAGACTAAAAGAACCCTGAACTCCTGACCCCCTTCTTTTTTTCCCCCAAGTGCTGGAATTACAGTTATGTACAGCCACACCTCTTTAGTCTTTATAGCTGCCACTCTAGGTACAGTCCCCGAAAGAGAACTAGTCTAGATTCTAGTCTCATTGCACTCTTTATTTTTGTGTAACTTATGTACTGGATTTGTGCAGTAACACCCAACTATGAATTAATTCTGTTCTGGTTCTTACTAAAGTCTAGAGGAGCCAGATGAAATTTGGAAAAGATAAGTTGAGATTTTCTAATGATTGGATGTTGTATCCCATTCGTTATTTTTAAATCAATGCATTGCAATGCAAAATACACTTAGAAGGATTCTGGTACCTCATGTTCTAGTGTAGCCTCTGCCGATTACAATATGATCCAGAGCATAACTTACCCAGCTGAACCAGGTCTTGAGTCTCAACAGCGAGGGAGTGAGACGAGATGTGTCCACACTTCTTCCAGGGCCACCACTCTTGCTTCTGATCACCAGAACATATCAGTGTGTTTACTCTTTCATGAGAAGGACTGTAGTTTTCAGGTTAAAATAGTGGGAGGGAGGGGAGAGGAACCTAAATGTAGAAAAGGAGCTATGAAAGAAAAGAAAGGTTCTTAGGGGAAAGAGGAGAAGGGAATAGAGTACAGTTGGATATGTGAGACATGAAGCAGAAAAGAAGGGCTCTCTAGAGAGAATGAAGAACAGCACAGAGGCGGGAACAAGAAGGAACAAAGTACAATGATAATATATGAGGAAAATGCAGTGGTGTATATGCTAACCTAAAAAATAATCTAAAAATTTAAATGCAGCTTGGGTTATAGATATTTTTCCCTTAATATTGTTTTATAATGCGTTTAGTTTCTATTTTAATAGCTTTGCTTTATAAATTTTCTCATAAGTTGGCATAGGCAGAGTATGAATAATTACAAAACTAGTCTTGGTTTCATTGCACAAAATTATAAAGCCTATAATTTATAAAGCCTATAAATTATAAAACTCTAACCTCAAAGGTCAGAGTTTTAGTTATAAGTAACTGCAATTATCTTATATTGGTAATGAATTACCCATACTTCTTACTCTCTGCAGAAAAAACTGTATTTTGGCTGATGAAATGGGCCTAGGGAAAACTATCCAGTCCATCGCATTCCTTTCAGAAATATTCGTCAGGGGAATCCATGGCCCTTTTCTTATCATTGCCCCTCTTTCTACCATCACTAACTGGGAGCGAGAATTCCGGACATGGACAGAGATGAATGCTATTGTGTACCATGGCAGCCAGATCAGCAGGCAGATGATCCAGCAGTACGAAATGGTGTACAGAGATGCACAGGTGAGCCTCTCCTGAACTGCAATCACAGAGACTAGCATAAGAACTGCCTTTCTGCCAGGTGCCTTCAGGAGCTCCAGCCCTGTACCTTGCTTGAGCTGCTGTTGGCTAGTATTCTATACTGCTGAGGCTGACTTCTCGCTCACCCCGTGTAGTCCAAGACTATGATAACACAGACTGAAGAGTTCTCTCCTTATCCCTGTGAGATACACTTGAGGCCTTTTTTACCACACTGAAATCTTGGCTTATTGGCTAGCCTATGAAATTGCTTTTGTATGCAGATTTTGTCTGAACTGTTTGGGACTCAGTAAACAAAATAAGAATAAGTGTATATAGGCCAGGTGCAGTGGTACACTCTTTTATTGCCATCATTTGGGAGGCAGAAGCAAGGAGATCTCTTAGTTTGAGGCTACTGGTCTGTGTAGCAAATTCCAGGCCAGGCAAGTCTACAAAGTGAGACCCTGTCTTTACAAAGTGCATGATGTTTAGATTTTGAACCCTGGAAATTTGTAGAGGAAATGAAGAAATTGGATAGGAAAAGATAAAAATGGGTTTCATGTTGTTGAAAACACAACTTTATTTTCTATATTTTTGTTGGGTGTAAACTGGCACTGCTTTTCATAATTAAAGTAAAAATTAAATGGTCAGAGGAAAACCAGGGTTTCAGACAATGTAAGAATTGTTTGACAGAAATTTTATATTGCTTTAACAGTAGGCACCTCTGAGATGGGATGGAGGTATCTATATGGACAACACATAGAGGTGTGGCCTGTGTAGCAGCACTTGGACCAGGGGTGTGCACGCCACTATTGGAGTCTGTGCTAGAACCCGAGTTACAGGGTAAAATTATGTAAATCTGAAAAGTAGCAGAGGGTTTCACATTCTTTGCTAAAGGAACATGAGGCTGAGATAGACTCCAGGCTGGAGGTGATGCATGAACCATCCTGGCTACCTTCTTACCATCATGATTAAACAAAAATCTCCTTTGTTGTTCTCATCTTTCTTAACTTCATGAAGCCAATGACTTGCACATTTGTTTCCTTAATGTTTTGAAGTCTCTCTTGTCTAAATGACTAGTTCATTCTTACGTGAGGGAAAAGAGGACATGTTGGCTTCTCATCTGTCTCTGAACTATGCTGTTCTATCAAGTCTACTAGCAGAATTCAGTAGCAATGATGTAAAGTTCTGCTTTTTGGCTTGTGTCTTCCTCAGGGAAACCCCCTTTCAGGAGTCTTCAAGTTCCATGTAGTCATCACAACATTTGAGATGATCCTGGCAGATTGCCCAGAGCTGAAGAAGATTCACTGGAGCTGTGTGATCATTGATGAGGCCCACAGATTGAAGAACAGGAACTGCAAACTTCTGGAAGGGCTGAAGCTCATGGCCCTGGTGAGTACTAGCCAGCTTTTACATAAATAAACATAAATTTCTTCTATTCTTAAGTAGAGGAAACATTCCATGGCCTTCTGCACATTTTTTTGCCGGATTGATTCTCAGAGGAACCTAGAAAGCACTAAAATACCATGAAATTGTAACCTGGAACTATGAGGTGTTTGCTGCTTGTTTTTGGGTCCTGAATGAACTGGTACCAGTGGTGACAGTCTTTTCATTACTGCCTTGTAACAGTGGAAAGGCACTTACTGATTTTGTGTGCGCGAATGGTTGCTCTAGTTATCATGAAATTGCCGCTGGCATCGTTGACATGAAAAGAGAGTTGACTTGTTGATGGCTTAAGCAGCGTTGGCACCTATCATCTCATTAAAAGATTTTCCCCAAATTGAACACAAAATGCCCTGGCTAATTTTTGCCAGAAACATGCACTGTTTTCATGGCTCTAACATGGTTCACAATCTGGTTTTGATTTTTATAGGAACACAAAGTGCTGCTCACAGGGACACCTTTGCAGAACTCTGTGGAAGAGCTCTTCAGTTTGCTTAACTTTCTGGAGCCCTCACAGTTTCCTTCAGAGACTGCCTTCTTAGAGGAGTTTGGCGATCTCAAAACAGAAGAACAGGTAATTGGGGGCCTAAAGGATTGAGACTGTGCTTGTTTCCTTCATATTAAGGAAAGTGCAAGTCCTTATGGAAACAGGATTTTTTAAAGTTCCTACTTTTGAAAGATGAACTTTGCCTCCCTTGTTTTATATATTTGTTTATGTTGAGGAAGGCACCTAATTATTAGCAGTTCTTGTTGCTAGTAAGTTTTATTAGGCCTCCTGCTTCACCTAATGCCTTGTACGTTCATTGATGTTGTTTGTAGCTCTAGCCTCAGGAGCAAGGTATTATCTTCTGCTTCCTTTGTTCCTTCATCTTTCCTACTCCAAAACCTGCAGCGTGTTTCTGGGGCCTCTCTTCTTGGTTATACATATATATGACACAAGTGTGGAGGAAATGGCAGTCATATATGTGGAGAAACTCTTAATTTAGTCTCAATTCCCTGGAGTTTCCAGCCTTTGAAGATATATTGGTCTAGTTTATTGTACCCAATTTAAAACAGTATTATTATTCATCTATTGTTGATAGAAATCTCTACTAGGTATTATCAGTATCTTAGGTAAGTTAAAATGCTGCTGTAAGAGGAACAATAATAGAGTTGTGAACAGAAAAAGAAAGCAGACCTGCTTATGAATCTGGAACAACAGGAGAGGGGGTACAGTTTAAGAATCTTTGAGGGATAGGTAAATTTCCAACGATGAAGAAAGAAGAGTGACTGTTTTACATGGGAGGGTGTGCTCAGAACTGTCAGAGCCATGAAGTTAACACAGTGATGACATCATCTGGATTGACTGAAGCAGGATGACTGGAGCACAAAGGAAAGCCAGAAGAGTTATAGTTGTGTTGTTGGATATCTTGAAATGAGGGTTGAAGAGCAAGAAGGTAACAGAGAAGTGTAGGCTTCTATTTTAAGAAAAATACAGTTCTGATCTAGCAGTGGTATAAAAGTGTGTTGGTATAGAAAATTTGGAGACCAGAAAGGTTTGAGACTCTCACTAACTGATATTAAGAGTACACTCTGATCTCCTGCTTTTTTACTTGTCATGCAAGTCAGACTTTGAAAACAGTCAAAAAAAAAAAAAAAAAAAAAAAATCACATGTCCTCTGCATTTCAATATCTGTTGATCCTTCAAAAGCCAGCTCCAACTCACTCTCCATTTTTGGACCATTTGAAATGCATCCTCTTCTCCCATTGCACTTAATTTGTGGTATGCATTTTTTCTTCTTCCTAGACATTGACCTCCTTGAGGACAAGGCCCACACCTCCTCCACAGTTGTGTTTGTTGTATTGCCCAGCAAAGTGTCTGGCTTATAGTATACTCTAAATGACTCAGGTATGAACCAAGTGAAGGGCAAAAGCTGAGCCCGCATGTGGCAGATTGACATTTGTCCCTACCTCTAACAATTAGCCAGCTCTGTTTTTCTCTTTAGGCTCTTACATCATATTCTTTACCCATTGGGGAAGTACTTCCTAAATGCCTTTGGATAGTAAAATCAAGGTCTAAAAAAAGTTAGGTTTAAAAATTGGGATTAGTTATGAGGAAAAAAATACATCAGCTGTCTGATTTTTTTTGTATTTTATTGACACAAAACTATATATTTTTGTGTTCAGTATGCTTTGAAATATGTATGCATAGAATAGCTGAATCAGGTGACTTAATCTATGCATTACATTACCATCTTTTTGAGGTGAGAATTTTCAAAATCCACTCTCACAGCAGTCCTCAAGAATACATTGTTATTAGAGTTTCTGTGTTATACAATAGCTCTCTTAACTTTGTTCTAAGAGTGTATGACCTTTGACCAACATCTCCCCAAACCCACTCTCTGGTAATCATCATTCTACTGATTTTTTTTTTTTTTTGAAGAAGAAGAAATGTTTATATTTTAAAGCACAGTACACGTTAACCCCTCAAAAGTGTGCGACATAAAAGCACGTCCACCATCGTCCAAGCCCTGTTTCAGTAAGTGTCTCCTGTAACCTCCCTGGAAGCGGTGCTGTCTTTCCTCAGGAAGCAGTGCTGCAGCAGGTCCTGCCCCCATTAGAAATGTTGAACAGCCAGCTCTTTCTGACTTCAAAACTGTATTTCTTTTTTGCTCTCGTGTCCTCATTTTATTTTCTCATCATGGTTGATCTTAACTGGAATCACCCTTGAGCCATGTGTATATCACTCAGGTGCTTTCACGTTGAGTCACCTGCCCTGTTGTTGTCTTCCTGGAAGAGGAAATGGTCACCTTGTTGATGGCAGTCTAATGAATGGAGATCTGTGTGCAGGTGTGGTCTTTCAGACACATAGCCAGGCTAAAACAAAAAACACTACCAAGCTTGAAATGGCCCTACTACAGCAGCACCCATGATGTTACTATACAACACTAATTCTTCACACACTCCTACTTACAAACACAACTACGGCTGCTGTTCCTTAGAAGGCGTAGTTAGATAACTCCATTTCAGACTGCCTCTAGTTCTTAACGCTGTCCTTTTTAGCATCTCAGTCTTCCTTCTTAATATGTTTCTTGTTCATTCTAACAAGACAGACTGTTCTTCATATAGCTTCTGTGCATGTGTGTGTTAGAAAAGAGCAAGAAAGATTTGTTTCCTCCCTCGTAGATAATAGGTACTGTCTACCTTCTCCCTTCTTATCCTTTTAAGAGGTTGCCACATAGGGACTCGGTAATTTGTGAATTGAAACCAGATCCCTTTCCCTTCAAGATATTATCATAAGCTCCCCATTTTCAGGGATCAATCTGTGACATTTTATGTCATTTTTTATGACCTCAATACTGTGACAGCATTAAAGAATAGTAAATGCTGAAATACCATAGTGAACATTTAGTCCATACTGTGGCAAATAAATGGCTGTCCTTTCTCTGAACAGGTAAAGAAATTACAGTCTATCCTAAAACCAATGATGCTTCGGCGCCTGAAAGATGATGTGGAAAAGAACCTTGCTCCCAAGCAAGAGACCATCATCGAAGTAGAACTGACCAATATCCAGAAAAAGTACTATCGTGCCATCCTGGAGAAAAACTTTTCCTTCCTGACCAAAGGCGCAAATCAGCACAATATGCCCAATCTCATCAATACTATGATGGAGCTGAGAAAATGCTGTAACCACCCCTACCTGATCAATGGTGAGTCAGGGCAATAGCGAACAGTAACTCAGGACAGGCATGAGTCTCTGCTGAAATCCAGTGAGAAGCAAAGGCTCATGTGCACTAGACTAGAAAATAATAGTTTTGTCTTTTTACAGAATATAGAACAGTACTTCAGAGAAGCAGATCTGCCTGAATAATATAACTTCTACCAATTCTGTGCTTCCTGGCTGAAAGTGGGTTTGCTGCCCTTATGAGTCATAATCTCACCCAAACTTTCCATGTGAGAGTAAAGAAGTGTGTTACTTAGTTGAATGAATGATGATGCAGCAATGAGATTAAAAGTCTGCATATAAGTTCAGTCATATTAGTCACTGACTAGTGGAGTATTGTGCAAGTGTGTATGTGTAGACCATAGGTCCACATCTGGTGTGTTCCTCAATCACTCCATACCCTATTTTTGAGACAGGGTCTTTCACTGAACCAAGAGTTTATCAATTCAGCTAGACTGGCTAGCTAGGAAGCCCCTGGTACCCTCCTTTCTCCACCTATGCTGGAATTACAAGCATATGCTGCCATCCTCATCTTATGTGATACTGAGGATTGAACTGGGGTCTTGCCAGCTGAGCCATCTCCACTGACCTGGGTTTGGGTAGTTTGTTTTGGCTTTGAGGTTTTTTTGGTTTTGGGTTGTTTTTGTTTGGTTGGTTGGTTTGATTTTGTTTTTGTTTGTTTAGCAGTGAAGTTTTTTGAGGAATTGTGATAGTAGTATGACTCAGATTCTTCTATAGCTAATTTTGCAGTAACAAGAAGTATGAAGGTCTTTTTGCCAACTCTCTGGATAATTTTCTTTACCTGATTAAGTTGGGTTAGAACTTGATTGACGTCTCTGACTTTAAATTTTGTAGAGGGAATTCTAGAAAAGCAAGGTGGCCCTCCTGCTATAGCAAACTGACTGATAGGGTACAGACCAAGCCCCACCCAGAATCTGACTACTGGTCCAGAAGTTAGGGGCTTACTGCTTCCCCAGAATCTGTAAAACATAGAACAGCTTTTAATTACATCTTCTTCAAGAATAGTTTCTTTCCTTCTTTTTCAGGAGCAGAGGAAAAGATTCTGGAAGATTTCAGGAAAGCTCACAGCTCTGAAGCCTCTGACTTCCAGCTGCAGGCCATGATCCAGGCGGCTGGGAAGCTGGTGCTGATCGACAAGCTGCTCCCCAAACTCATTGCTGGCGGCCACAAAGTGCTCATCTTCTCTCAAATGGTGCGCTGTCTCGACATCCTGGAAGATTATCTCATCCAGAGGAGGTGAGACTGTCCTTCATCAAATGCTCACCCAGTACTGTAGGCAGAGTATTTCCTCAGCGTGCATTCACATGTGCTTTAACAGCAAGACATTCACCATTAGAGAAAAGGAATGTCTTTTAAAGATTAACTAAAGTCCATTGTTAATCATAAGACCAAGTAGTCTCAAGTTTAACGGTCTAGAATAAATTCATAGCTTTTATAATGTAGAATGACCATTTTGTTTAAAAAAAAAAAAATCCCATGCTTGTATATATTTACTTAGGTTGGAAGAAGTTGAATTTCGGTAGCATTAGGAAACACTAAGAAAATGACACAGTAGCATTCTCATTGTGTAGTGTGATGGAAGTGCATCCAGGAAGGTGTCACTTCCTTATGTTTCTGAAGTATTTAAGCCAACTGCTCAGGAAGAATTTTTGTCCATTCAGTGGGTCTCAAAGGCTTTGTGACACTGACTGTAGCACCGAGCTCTTTACTTCTAGCCCTGTAATTCTGGGGCCTGACTTCCGTGCTTGTGCAAGTGAGAAGTCTGCTTTTGTGGGATTATTTAGGATCATGCAGGAACTGTCCTGGTCTCCTCACACTGTCTTAGACCCTCTGTCACTGTGAGACACCAGTGATCTGAATATGATGATGATTTTTTAAGAGTGCACTTATAAGGGTAGAATGTCATATTATCGTAGGAGTTAGTAATGTTGCCACATCTTTCTTCTCAAGTAGTAAAATTGGAGCAGGTCTCAGCTGTCGTAGCAAATATTCCCATCCTTGAAGATTTTTGTTTGTCCTTATAAATTATATCTCTTCAAGAAAGAATATTGAAGGAAATGACACATTTAACTGTGGATGTGGTGACTTTTAATATGCATAGATAATTCTTCAAAGTCAGATTAGGTAATTAGGAAAGTCCTCTGAACACCATGGTAGAAATTTACAGGAAAGAACTATTGAGACTTGCCATTCTTTTCCTGGAAGAAGCTAATGGGTCTAACCCAAAACCAACGAAACAGTTGGGTTCCTTGTAGTTTACTATAGATCATGAACTTACTGCCAAAGCACTTACTCTTTATAAATACATTACTCTTCAAAATTTGCAGAATTGTTGGGGTGGTATTTTATTTTGAGTTATAGTGTAATGAACAGACTTGGGAAATATAAGTCTTTATTAAGATCTCTTTTAGGCTATTTTCCCTTTATTATTTATTGTAATTTGTGATTCAGTTAAGAGTTATGACTCCTCTTGAAAATATGTAAATGTGTAGCATAACACCCTGGACAAGTCCTTGTTCATGCCTGAAGGCTGAATATTCTTAACCTTTGATTTTGGGCAGTAATATCCATAGGAATTTACTTTCTTTCCAAATATGTCTAATTGTCTAGTTTTCTGTTTAATAAAATAGGATACCTCTCTTCCAGTGTTCATTATCCAGTACTACTCATAGCATTTATTGAAGTATCATATATGTTAGATGTGTGTCCATTCTTCTTATTCTTTCTTGAAGTGTGTCTCTTCTTAGGACTGGAGAGATGGTTCAATTGTCAAGAGCACTTGATGGTCTTACAGAAGACCCACATTCAGTTCCCAGCATCTGCACTGGGCAACTCTTGATTGCCTCTAACTCCAGTTCCAAGGGACTCAACAGCTTCTTCTGGCCTCCACATAAAGCATACACATACACATAGAAACAAATACATATAAATAAAACATTTTTTAAAATATTTTATTCTTTTGCTCACATATTATTCTAGATGAACTTCAGAATTATTCTTTAAACCTACCTGTGACAACTCTAGACCCTAACTGCAGTGTATATATATATGTATATTTATATATTTTACAGAGAGGTAGAAAGAGATATCCACAATAGGATTCTATTGGCTTTTATATATTAAGTTGTAGACAAGAACTGATGTCTTTGCAAAATTGAGAAACAAGCTACTCTCAGTATCTACCAGGCCTTTTATGTACACTGCTGAGTTAATAAATATGGAGGACCACCTACCTAGCTTTTGTTGAGACCTGTGTTATGGATACATGGTGAACAAAACAACACCACTCCTAGTGTGCTGTGACCAGTCCTGCTTTTTTTTTTTTTTTATTGAATTTTATACTAAACATTTTACATGCTTATGGGGATTATAAATGTGAGCATTCTTGGTCTCCTCTCTCTCTCTCTCTCTCTCTCTCTCTCTCTCTCTCTGTATGTTTTCCAACAGCTTATTGCTGGCAGACAAGAAAATTGTTCATTTCCCTTCAGGCCTTCTGAGGTCAACAAATCTTGTGCCAAAAACTTGTTATCCCCACCCCTAGCCTGTCCCTCAGAGGTTTTTCCAGACTGACACCTGCTTCTTGTTGATATATGACAGTTTCTCAGAATTACAGCTTGATGAACCACATTAATTCCTAGGGATCTCATTTAAAATACAGTTGTCACAGAGGGTTAGTTGCTGAAGTTTGGTGTGGAAAATGTTATGGTATCTGATTTCTTTATTCCAACTCATTAGCCCTCAAGGTTTTCTTTGTTCTTAGCGCTCCAGCTGTCAGTTTGGTTTTATCCTCATTCAATTTCATGCCAGACTCTCATACAGAAATGGGGGCACAGCCAGAAGATCTGGCTTAGAAGTAAGAAGAGAGTAGGGAGTGATTTAACAGTTCAGATAATCCATTTTTAGTTTTTTCTTTGTGAGTACAGTGAGCGTGATGATCTGAAGGCCCGTGGCTTCTTTTTGATACTCAGGGCTGAGACCCCATCCTTTGTTACTGTAGCAGTACTTGTTTACATAGAAGGGAAGGAGGCTGATGTTTAATAAACCCCAGCTCTGTCTTCTCACTGAGTCCTGGGTTGCTTCTGCTCCATCACACACAGCCCAGTGCAGAGTGCAGCATTGTGTCATCAGCATTTTGATACTTAGGTGTGTTTCCTGAATCTGCCTTAAGTCCAGAGTTACACATTTCAAAACTTGTCTCTAGTTGCTCTTTTTAGTTCGTAAGCAAACTCTTCTCTCCAGCATTGAGATGTGGGTTACTGTGAGAACCATCATTCATTGTCAGGTGATCTGGCTTCAACTTGGCTACCAGCTTGGGGCTGAGCTTGCTGATTTGTTTGCATGGTTATCTTGCTGTAAAGTTTCCATAGGTGAGAAATGAAGGTGATGATAGACATTCCACATAGGATTGCGGTGAGAATTAAATGCAGTGATGCATAATCAAGGGTGTGCTGCATACATAGTGTCTGGTACAGAGCAGACACCTGAGAACTTGCTTCTGTCAGTGTTGTGGTGGCTACAAATGTTAGATTAAAATACACACATCTAACACTTTGTCTTTTTCATCTTATGTCATAAAATCTCTTTGGTCAACCTTTCTGATAGTCCTTTTCTAGACTGTCCTATCGTTTGCTGCTATAGCTCCCATAAAACATTATTCTTGGATATATTCTAATTTTAAAAGAAATTGTAACAGAAATCATATACACACTTGTAGGTGTGGGCACCCTGTGAGTGTATGAGGGGAGACAGTATCTCAGTGTTACTTTTTGCTTTGTTGTTACAGTGTAAGTCTTCAACAGTTACGTTTCTTTCCTTGGCTGGTTTTTTTATATGGCTGTTTGTTTTCTTAGCCAAATTAGGGCTGTCTTGGTGAATTTTGCTTTCAAAACCATCCCCATACAGAATCATCTACCAGTACGTTGCCATCTTTATCTAACTCCTACCAGCTATTTCACTGGGCTTTAGGGATTTATTTTCCTGAATTGATCCTTGGTCTTGGCATTGATGGGTTTTAGATGACTTGATTTTTTTCTTTAAAAACAGTTTTTCGGGCTTACTTATTTTATGTAGACGAACCTACAAGCATGTCTCTGTGCTACGTGCCCAAGGAGGTCAGAAGACAATGTCAGCTACCCTGGAACTGGAGTTACAGATGGTTGTGAACCACCATGGAGGTGTTGGGAATCAAACCAGGTCCTCTGCATGAAGCAGCCAGTGCTCAGAGTGTTCCTGTAACACTGCTGCTTGACTGTTGAGTTTGTCAGCTTTGGTGCCAGAGTACTTGTCCCTGTAAATTCACTTGTTGTCAGTGGGTAAATAGAAAGGATATAAAAAGACACAGGAAAAATAAGATGGGGCTTCTGCATTATGCTTTGTTAATTTCTTGGTATCCATCATAAATGTCCTTCTGAGTTTTATTTTGTGTTGAGTGGACAGTAGCAATGTATGCCGTAAACATCTTCATTTCCTGTTCTTTATTCACTTGCCTTTACCCCCACCATACTGTCCAAATCTTTCTTATCTGTTGAAACAGGTGCCCTCCCAGCTCGCTCCATTGTCCTCTTCCTGTTCTTTAGTCTTCCTGTCCCCAGCACATCTTAGATTAAATCACATTTGTGACATGGAGGTTTTGTTCTGTACTTCTAATGTTCTGAGAAACCGACAGGGTGGAAATGTCCAGTTCATGCCCTAGGTCTGGCAATACAGGCTCCTAACCAAGCAACTGAAGCAAATGCTGAGCTTCACCTATGACTACTGTTGAAATCAATAGCTGAAGCTTATATTTGCTTTTCTGCCAGGAAAATGGTAGGATGACCTTCTCCCCAAGTATAAACTTGTAAATTTTTGAGAGTAAGATGTTTGTGCAATTTATTAGGGATCAGTACTTTCTGATTTTATTTCTTATAGTCATTCTTAATTTATGACTGGCTTTTTTGTTCTGTTTTGGTTTTTTGTTGTTTTACAATTTTTTGAAGGAATTTTAATCTGCTCTGCTTCTTCTGTAGGGGGTGGGATTCCTTAGAGACTTGTCATTTGGTCCAAATTTAAAAGTGATGGATTTGAGGCCATTGGGCAGTAGCTTCCTGATTATTTGTTCTTTGAACTGTGATTAACACCTGGGCTTTCGTTCATTTGGGTCCCCTCAGATACACCTATGAGCGAATTGATGGGCGAGTTCGGGGCAACCTGCGCCAGGCAGCCATCGACCGCTTTTGTAAGCCAGACTCAGACCGCTTTGTGTTTCTTCTGTGCACCAGAGCGGGAGGCCTGGGGATCAATCTCACAGCCGCTGATACCTGCATCATATTTGATTCTGACTGGAACCCACAAAATGACTTGCAGGTAACCATTAGGATGATTACTCTTTACGTAGTTGCCCTGACTCCCAGAATGCCATAACAAAGTCTGGCTTAGCTATAGATTGTCTGCTGTACTCCATGCTGTGATATCAGCTCTTAGGGGTTTGGCAGGAGAAGAAACTAACTGAAAAGTAGGTGTTGACCTTCTCACTAATCAGAGGGTAGCTCTCTGCCTGAAATCAAGTAATGTTTCCAGAGCGAGCTCCAAACACAGAATAGAACTGCTGTTCTCAAACTTAAGTGTCTACCATTTCCCTTCAGCTTGTTTGATGTCACATGCCATTGTAGTAAATGAATTAGCCAAAAAAAGAAAAGAAGAAAGAAAGTGGGAAAGCTCCATAGTGTGGCAAAGGGACAGACAGGCACTCTTACCAGACTGATTGCTCTCCATTTGCTCCAGTATGTTGGAGGTTATGTGTGTCCCATTTAGTGACTTTGTAGATTCTGTTTTTCTATGGCAGCCAAACTAAATAACATGTGACTTTACAAAGATTACTGACAACCTTAGTTTGATACCCAGGGCCCATATGGTTAGAAGAGGGAACTAATTCCCTCAATTTGTTTTTGACCTCCACATGTACGCCATCTACATGCCTACATGCACACGCACACAGACACAATAAATAAATTTAAATATAATAAAAGCAAGCATAATGAGCAATCAGAGAAGAGTAGTGCCTCGATTTGGAGTTCCTCAACTCTGTTTCAAAATAAACTCAGTGGCAGCTATCGGGTTATACAGTGAGTTAGCCAAAAATATACCATCATCTCAGGAAAACTATTAGAAGATAGACTTATCCATTATTATTAACAATTAACTTCATCCTAATATGTACTGAATCTTGGAGTATTTGCTAATCCTAAGATTATCAGTTTCTAGGGTGGCAAGGGTGTGTAAACGGCTCAAAATCTAATAGGATAACGATCAAGAAGGTTTGGAAGCTACTGTTTCATTTAACTTCAGACAGACCCTAGGGGATGCTGCAAGGAAAGGGATGAGGGGAAGAAGGTGTTAAACTGAGGAGTAGGGCTTCTCTCCTACCTTCTCACTTCCTCAGCCTCATTCTCCTTTGTCCTTTTCATTTAATGAGTCTCTAGTCCTTTGTCTGATGAAAACAACTTACTAGTTGAAAGCCACTGTTTTAAATATTAAGTTGGCTAAAACTCAAGAGAAATACCATGATAAAATTATCAGGATATAAGTTGTGTGGCACTGTGTCAATATCTGGCTTCAAAGAAAACTGGTGGTTATAAATAATCCGCTGTCAGTTCTTTGTCCTTGTGAAGAATATTAGACTCAAATATGGGTTGCTAAATTTCGTAAATACACAGATTTGAATAAGTAACATATGCTCAGCATTGAAGTTGAAAGTCGAAGGCTGGTCTGTCTATTAAGAGCCTGATTTGGAGTTAGGGTTTTGGGTCAGTGGGAGAGCACTTGCCAAGCATATGCAAAGCCCTGGGTTCAATTCCCAGCAGCTAAAAACATCAAGGATTTAAAACTAAACAAGAGACTACGAAAGCATTACCTTTGTGGCTGCCACCTGCTTATTTAATAGTTTTATTTGAATACTTCCCATTCCCATGTATATTATCTTTGCTCAACTTCATGCCAGAGTGGTTGTATAAATAAGTTGGCAACAGAAACCTCAAAAACTACAAAATATTTAGCATCAGACACTTTGCCAATGATTCACCAGCCCTAAACAGATTGCTTCTTCAGTCCTTGGCATCTATGAAGTTCTGGGTTCCTTTGCAGTGCATACCCAAACCTAAATTGATTGTAGGGCAAAATGTCAAGCAGAACAGTAGTATTAGAAACCAAAAATGAGTGGCCGGTTTGGACGTTTCTACAGGAATGTCCAGAAGGAAAATTGGAAACATAAGGCCAGAGTCAAAAATTTTGAAATCACCATACCTGTCTTAATGGATTTTAAACATTGACAATTGAATAGCTAAAATACCAACAAAAGCAAAAAGCGGGAATGCCAAACCTAATGTCAAGGTGAAGTCATCAAGGATGATTGACTCACCTGTAGCAACCAAAGGAAGTGTGATGAGCTGTCCAGAATTCAGTCTATGACGAGAAGAGACACTCTGGAGTGTCTGGTTTTAATATGCACTGCTGGAGAATTGGCAAAAGATAAATAGTCGTGTCCATGCTGAAGTTCGATAGTGTGGACGTTTTCAGTGTGCTGTCAGTTTGTGAACTTCCTCCAACAGTCTAGACAAAGAGACCAAGTAAACAGCACCACAGATGGTCCTGAGTGGCAGCATGCATGCAGACCATCCCAAAAATGCATCAAGTGAGGAAGTCAGTGGTAATGACAGTCTAGGCCAGGTTAGAATTTTAATTTTTTGGCTCTTGGTCTTCCAGATTAGGTTCTCCATTTCTGATCCACCTGTTTCTGTTTTATTGGTTATTATTAAGCTTTCATAATTTGGTGAGATTTTTTTTTCTCTTTTTAACAAGGTAAAAACGTATAGGGTAGTTTAAAGACAAGGAATTGGATTGATAATTATTAGGAAGTGATTGGTGAATTGTAAAGACAATATGGTACATAGAGGGACAGTTCAAGTTCTAAATCTACAGAGATGAAACGAGGTTTCTGCCCGCTTGATGGACTGGAGTCTACCTTGAGAATAGTGCGCTCTTAGTATGCACAAATATACTTCCTTTCCTAACATTTCCCCTTGCACACAGGTACTTAAATACAAAGTAAGGGAGAATCTGGAGACTCAGACCTTCAGACCACCCTATGATTGCCAAGACTGCAGCTAAGTCAACTGTGAAGATGGGTAAAATGAGATCCTAACACTAATGAAAAAGAAAGAAAGAACTAGTAGAGCTTTCCCGAGTACTCTTCTTGTTCAGAACATTTTGTTTACGTATATTTATCTACACCTGCTAATGTTTTTAATAAGGGAATCATCTACAACTCTTCTGCCTTTGGAAAATAGATTTAGTCATAAACAATTTTCTAGAAATGGGTTAAAGCACATATGACCTGTACTGCCTGATATAAACATCAAAGCATGGATTTGGAATCTGGCTTTAACCTCTATTGTGGTGAAATTTTAGCCGAGTTCCAGAGAACTCAGTTCATTTGAAAGAAAATATGAGTTCATTATGGTCTCAAGCAGTATGGCAATCCAAAGTTGTTTCTAGTCAGGACACAACAGGAAACTTTCATTGCAGAGACAAACTATTTGACTTATTTCTAGTGGATCCTGTCGGATCTTGGAAGTAAAGCAACCATGATTGTAGGAAGAGTGGACTCTGCTCCTGAGTCTGAGCTGGAGAGCTTTGCTACTGAAACAAAAACAAGATGGTTGCCTCAAAGAGTTTGTTGTGACTGGTTTCAGAGGTCACAGCCCTGGTCAGTTAGCCCTGATGCCTTCAGACCTGCAGCAGGGCAGCACATCATGGTATCAGGCTTGTGGAGCCTGTTCAACTCATGGTAGTAGCTAGAAAACAGTCAATAGCTGGTCCCAATAATCCCCTCAAGGACATTTCTAACCCAACCTAATCCTTTTCTGCTAGGACCCACTTCTCATCATTTTCTATAGGGCTAAACACATTTTCAACGTGGCCTGTGGACACAACAGCCTCTGTGGCTGGAGAACATAGCTACATTCCCTGGAAAATCAGCTGAACATCAGAAAATAGACCTGACTCCTTTTAAGGCTTTTCATTGTCACTCTGCATCCATTCCACCCTCTGATTGTTTCCTGGAGAGGGAGAAATGCTTAGGTTGGTTTGATTTTTGGTCTTGGTTTTGGTTTTGGATTTGGCTTTGGCTTAGTTTTGTGAGATAATAGTCTTACTACATAACCTAGACTGGCACAGAACTCAGATATTCCTTAGCCTTTCAAGTGCTATGCAGCCTTGCCTGGCTAGAGATATTTTTTAATTTAGGTCTTCCAAAGACATTGTTATTGAATATCACCTGTTATTTCCTTTACCTGGCTGGATTCTGATTTGCCCAGTAAATCATATCCTGCTCTCATGCCTACATTTGGCATTAGTTCAAAATAGACATAAGTGAGTATTAGCTTCAGAAAGTATGAAGGCACTTAGATACTAGAGCTAGACTTATAGCCAGAATTAGGCTCAATGATTCCTGCACATTCATATCCTTCTGTCTTGGCTAAGCTTACCAAGTGCCCTGATGAGCCTGCTAGTGGCAGAGAAGTATTCTGTGTTCAGAGACAAGGGGGAGGGGCTCCAGTACTTCAGCAGCAGCAGGCATTGTATAGGTTCCCTTTAAGCTTAAGAAATGGCAGTGGTGGAAACAACAGCTTAGAAGGAAGTGGATAAATGAAAACTTGGTTTCTTCTGAGGAAGCAAGTCTTGCTGAAGGCAAGGAACCTCTTGCTTTCTGCCAAGCCTCTGGCTTCTGCTTCTCTACATCTCACTTGGACTCTTCCTGGCTATCCTGTCATTGCCCCGTGTCATGGAGATGCTGTAGTTTTGGATCTGTAGGACTGGTCCCTTCATGTACTCCAGTAGTTCAATGATGGGGTAAATGTTGGGGTGAGCCAACCTAAAGCCCCGGATATGACCCATAGAGGTATCTGAAGTGGTCATTCCACTTGCTCTTCTGTTCTCATACCCCTGGGCCCAGCTCACCAGAAACCCCCTCAACCAGGGCCAGCTCTCCCTTCTGCAAGGGGCAAGGGTAGGGGAAGCCATCTTTCCCTTGCCTGTGCAGTTTCAGGGCAGACAAGTTGCAGAGCCAGCTCTCCTATGTTTATGCCCTTCAGGGGGGTTCATCTATGCCCTCTGTCATCAGGGTCAGCTCTACTGTACTACCAGGTGAGGTGCAAGGCCAGTTCTCCCACTCTCATGACCCCTTTTGTGCACTGCCAGTATTACGGGCAAAAGGGAAGGGAGGGGATCTTATTCTTGCTAATACCAAGAGACGAGGCAGGGCCTGCTCTCCCACACTCACGGCCTCAGCCTCACACACACCCCAGTTCAGAATCAGCTGTACTATGCTACCCAGGTGAGGTGCAGGACCTGCTCTCCCAAGTACTGCAGCTGGTTAGAAGCAGGGTTAGTTCTCCTGCTGTCATGTCCCCAGGGCCAGCTCTCCCATGATAACCAGGTGAGGGGTAAGGCCAGTTCTGTACAGCCCTCAGACATTAACATTTCCCCGGGGTAGCAGTCCAAACCAGGGATGTCCACTTGACCTTTGGTGGTAACAGAACCCTGCTGCTGTGGGGCCACCTATCCAGATGTGGCTCGCAGTGGCAGCACAGGACCCCACCATGGTCCCAGTTGGCATCACATCAGACTGTTCCTCACTACTCTCAAGTGTCCAGTTTATTGTGCCCATATCCTTCTGTTTGTCTTTCTCTTTCATTTCTTCACCAGTTACTTGTTTCTCTTAGTGGCACTCAGGGTCTCCGAAATGGTCTTAGAATTGTTAGGCCCCACTTGTGCATTATGGCACTGAGCAGGGGACATCTTGCACAAGATCTGGCCCCCTCCCAGGCCTGCAAGGTGCCTGACTGGTGGTACTCTCAGGCAAGCACCTTGCCTGGCCTGCCTGAGTAGCCCCTTTCAAGGGTCCCCTGTCTCAGGTTCACTCCTGCCCAAGGCCTGAGGTCCCAGTCAGGGTTCTTCTAATCTCCAGTTTGCTTCCCATTCTAGGAGCGCCTCCAGGCCTGCCTGGTGCCAGACTAGTGGTCATTTTAGGCACTCTTTTGTTCAGGGAATGTTAGGCTACTAATCATTCAGACATCATAGATTAGAACACTGAACGTAGACATAGCGCCTCACCTGCAAAGCCTGTAAGGGCAGGAAATCCTTTATCCTAAACACTTAGGTCTCTATTCTGTACATACAAAGGCCTTCTCTTATATAACCGTAGTGTAATTCTCAGAATCAGGAATAAGAGCATTATTCTTCAGTCATCTAGTCCATATTCCTGCTCTTTGTAGCTATCCGGATTGAATATTACATTTACTATTTAGCCTCCTTTAATCTGGGTTGTCTCCTCAAATTTTTTTTTTCTTCGAAGATTTTGCTGAGTGATAACTGGCTGTCCTGCAGACTGCTTCTGATCAGATTTTCTGCTTGTTAGTAACAAGTTCAGATTTGGTACCCCTACTGAGCTGATGGCATCCTTCTAAGATGTCAGAATCACAGAAACATGCTCTTCATTTGTCTGGTCATGTTCACTTTGATCAGTTTCCCTACTCAGAAGTAGCTACTTTTCCCTTTGAATTTTGTAATTTTAGAGAAATGCCCCAGGACTATGACTGTTCCTTGCTGAAGTTTCACTTGTAGTTCTAGTGCTGTTAGTTATCTTCACCTGCACCAGGTGTCACTAGATGCTTACCAGAGTGCTGATATTCTGACACCATGGCTTGATGCATGTTTGTTAGTTGGCATACTCCTCCTTTTTCTCTTGTTTATTTATGTCAGTGTGCACTCGTGGCTCTCTAATTCAGTGGGCTGTAATTCATTAGTGTCTTTATTTTGATGTTCGGATGGTGTAACAATTACAGGGGTGTGTGTGTATGTATGTGTGTTATATTACCCTTGCATGCTAAGTATGTGTTTACTGCTGACTATAATACCAGCCCTTTTTAATTCTTATTTTGAGAAAGGACCTTACTAAGTTGCCTAGGTTGGCCTTGAACTTGTAGTAGCTGGAATTATAGCCATGTGCGACTGCGCCTGGCTCAAGTGTTATTTTCTTTACATGGAGCAAACTGCTTTGTTGGATTTATGTCGTGTGTGTGTATATCACACACACAACTTTAGCTCTACATACTGTTAGTCACTTCCCTAATATGCCTTGGCTGTGGAGTATAGTATTTGGAAGCCAGGATCTAAGAGTTGGCAGATACGTTGAATGCCACCAGCATGGCACTGCTTCTAGGCTTTCTAAGTATACATATCTAGAGTATACACTTAGAGAAACAAAACATAAATATGTGTATATATATAGTATTCGTTTGTTTATTTCAGTGTAGAAATACATATGCAAATGTGAGCAGATGCATCCTATATCATTCTGTAGCTATATATATTTGGATGTACATATACACACTGCTCACCATTAACAGCTTGGTTCTTTCTATTCTTTCTAATACTATAGAGTGTGTTTTAATTTTTATCTCTTTCCTGTTTGTAATTTTCTTCTCCAAGAAGTAGCAGAACTGTCATTCCCAGAATGTTTACTTACTTGGTTGATGACTTCAGAATTGCCAACATCCTATACTGTAAGCAACAAGCCTACTGTCATGTATATCCAAAAGCAATGTACTTATAGTGTACATACTTAGTGGCATATATAGCTGTAAGTGATTAGAGGAAGTAAAAGGCCGGGGAGGCCTCAGGTGGAAGATGGCTTCCCATGCAGTCATGAGCACCTGAGTTCTGCCACCCAGAACCACATGAAAAGGCTTTTTATGATTCAGTACTTGCAAGAGGATCCCTGGAGCCCATTTGACAGACAGTCTAGCCAAATTGGCCAGCTCTGTGTTCACTGAGAAACTATGTCTCAGGAAGTACAGTGAAATGAGATTGAGGGAGACACTCTGGCTTCTACATTGCACCTTCACTTAACATGTGTGACCATGCACACACATACACACACACACACACACAAACACAAACACACACCACTGGAAAAAAAAAATTCTCATTTAAAAAAATGTGGTTTTTAGTAGTTAGTGCTCTCTGTGAGTTGTAATAGTGTTGCTTTCCTGAGACTGTAATAGACAGACAGACATGCATATTAGTCAGGGTTCACTAAAGGAACAGAATAAATAGAGTCAGTATTAAAAGGAGATCAGAAAGGCTGAGATCTGGTGGTTGTTGAGTCCACAGTGCAGGTGTCTCTGCCATCCCAGCCTGACCCTGGAGTCAGGAAGTATTCCTAGACAGCTGCTGGTTCTCAGAAGTTCAGTTTGATGTTGGCCATAATCACAGAGGAAATGAACTTGCCAGCAGACATGAGGAAAAGCCCCCTTCTTCCATGTCTTTTATGTGGGCTGCCACCGGAAGGTATAGCCCAGATATAGGCTATATAGGGTGGGTCTTCTGCCTCAAATGATCCCACTAAGAAAACACTTACAGCATGCCTAGCAGCTTGGTTTTCTTTAGTTGATTCTAAATATAATCAAGTTGACAACCAAGATTAGCCATCACAACATGCAATTGGTCTTTGTGCTTGGCAGGCTTCTGTTTTCATGCCATTTGGGCACTGAGAAAATATCCTGGTGTCATTTTCAGTCAGAGAGATAGGGGAAGCATCTGATTCTAACCAGGGTGATTTCCCAACAGGCAGACTTAATATCTATTTAAGACTCACCCCTTTCCTTTCTTCCCCCTACATTCAAAGAGCCTGGCATGTTTACTATGGGTCCTACTGCTTGATATTCTGTTCTGGATGCTGGGATTGCAGTAAGACTGTAAGAAGCAGGAATCTGAGGCTGTCATTTTCTTCTGCCACTCTCTTCACTCACTTGAAAGCAAGGCACATTCTCACTGTTCATGTTCACCTCTATCAAAGCAAGAAAGGTCTGCAGGATGGATACCTTCAAGCTTCACATCTATGGTATGGCTATCCCTCATGGTCAGTGTTAGGGACACTCTTCTCCACTTGCTTGCAAGGAGTGGGCATTTCTTGAAGGAAAAAATAAAACCCAACAGGAATCCTTTTTAAATAGGTGAATTTAGTTTTATACAAGAAATACCAAAAAGAACTGTAGAACATGATAAAAGCAAGGTAACTGTTGAAGACTGTTGGTCTTTGATAAAATATATAGGCATAAACACACAGCTGTTTGTGTCATGAGCCCCTAACCATTGATTCCTAACGATACCTCCATTCTAACATTACAGAGTCTCTACATAGTCTACTGGATCCTGTTGAAAGAGTTCAGGCTAAAGAAGCTCCCACAGCCATATTTGAATAGCAGTAACAATAATGACTGAGTACAGTAAGGTGTAACAACTATATTGAAGTATATGGCTTTATTGTGTTCTTTAAAGAGCTAAGAATAAAAATCTTATTAGTCACTTTAGAGATGTTTTGGAATGAAGAAAAAGAATCCAATGTTTTCTTTTAATAATTTTAATAAATTTTCTTTAATAATGGGATATTAGGATAACCAAAAATATTAATGAAGACAGTCATAACCCCTAATAAACAAATGGATATACACAGTGGCCTTCAATTGCAAATAAACATGTGTCCTGTTAATGAAACTTGAAAGCCCATCTGTAATAGACCTAGCCAAAAATCAGATCTTAACCTAGACAGGTTACAAGCTATAGCTCTACTTTAGAAGAAAAACGAGGGGCAAAAGCACCCACTCAGGGACACAAAACAGATACAGTAAGCAAGATGGGAAAACAGAGGGACCAGCACATTGCATTAACAGCTGAGGGAGAAGGTTGGCAGACTGGCTGATAGCGGGAATTATTTCGTTTGTGGTGGCACTTAACCTTGGAGGCAGAATACTTACTTCATGTGTGTTAGGACTCAGTCCTCAGTGCTGCTGTTGGAAAGAATATAAATGCTTTTATGTATAGCAGTGGCAAGGTGGTGTGTTTTACCTTTAGAAGTCCATGTTAAAATATTTAAGGATGAGAAGCACTTGTCTTAAGATTTGCTGCCTGACCATCCATTATGGAGAGTTTTAGAAAGGAAACAGGGTCATCTTTAAGGGTTGTTATGGGTTTGTTTTTTTTTTCCTGTTTTTGTCTATATTTGACATTTCTTGTACTGAAGTGTGAAAATAGAAGAAAAGCAGTCCTGCTGCCTCTGAGGCATTTCCCAGAGGTAGAAAAGTATCCTGAGAATGAATCTCACCTCCTAAGATGCCTGCACACAGACCATGAGCCAGGAGGGGAGGATATCTGTGTCCTTCCCATTTCTTTGCCTCACCACGGAGTAGTCAGTGAACCTGCTGGTAAAGAAATGAGTGACTCCAAACATGACAGATGGCACCAACTTTGAAAGCTGACCCCTCACCCCGCAAGAGCCCCTGTCGTTGTGTGTGTGTGTGAATGTGAGCACACATGGTGACAAAATGTGTGTCCCCTTCTTCCCAGGCCCAGGCCCGGTGTCACCGCATAGGCCAGAGCAAAGCCGTGAAGGTTTATCGCCTAATCACTCGAAACTCCTATGAGCGGGAAATGTTTGACAAGGCCAGCCTGAAACTGGGCCTGGACAAGGCTATTCTTCAGGACATCAACAGAAAGGGCAGCACCAATGGAGTGAGTACACTGTTCGTGTGCTGGAACACCGAGGAGCATATGCACATGGCTCTCTGCGCTCCAGACCAGTTCGGGATAAATAGTGAGGCCATCTCAAAAGGAGCGCTTGTCAGGGTTTTTTGGTTTTTTTGGTTTTTTTTTTTTTCCTTCTGAAAACTGTTTCTGGGTTCTCTTTCACATTCTGAGTCAGTCCTTTACAGCATGGTTAGGTAACCCCGATAGCAGAATATAATCTGGAGGGAGCACCTGCATTTTCTAAATGGGAAAAGGCTGTCTGGGAGCTACTGTGTGCTAGAGTTGCTAAACATGCAGTAACATTTAAATGAAGGTTAATCCCACATATCAGAACTGGTAGCTTTAACATATATGTATACACACATACACACGCACACGCCAAAGGCCTAACATTTGTATAACCTATTTGTCATCCTACCTCATTGCACACCCCGGACTTTGAGCTGCTGTTTTTAAAGTTAGGATTTACTTATTTTTATTTTATGTGTATGAGCACTTGCCTACATGTATGTATGTGTACCATGTGTGTGCCTTGGTGTCTCTAGAGTCCAAGAAAAGGTGTCCCATGAAATTGGAGTTACAAATAGTTGTAAGCGGTCATGTGAGTACTAAGAGCCAAGCTTCTGCAGGAACAGCAAGTGCTCTTAACCACAAGCCATCTCTTTAGCCTGAATTTGACCTTTTTGATAATGTAATGGAATCAGTGTCGTCTGTGTCCCTATGACCTCTAACAGTGCACAGTATATTAAAAGTATTCAGTATGTGATGGCCAATCAATAATAAATGAACAAATTAGCTTGAAGTATGACAGTTAATTTCTAGCTGGCCATGGTAACACATGCTTATAATCCCAGCATTTGGGAAGTGGAGGCAGGAGGATCAGAAGATCAAAGCCAGTCTCTGCTACCCAGTAAATTTTCAAAGTCAAACAGGGTATATTAAAACACAGTCAAAACAAAACAAAACAAAAGACAAGATTTTTGGTCTGAATTGGAGAGGGTTAAGAATTACTGCTATGGTTCTTAAATTGCTATAAAGTTAAGAACAGCATTTCCTTCACTTCTGGCCTTAGAACATCAGAAATGGAGCTAAAACCTTAGTGCAGATGTTCTGTAATCTTAGCAATGTGTCACTAACCATCATACTCCAAATTGTCCATCCTTGGAAGCCATGAAATTCTCTCTTGTGATGAAATAAAGAGAACCAGATTGTTAATTAGAACCAGGAAAGGGTGTTTTGAACTCCATTTCCTGTTTTCAACAAGTGTTTGAAAGATCACACTTGGCATAGGCTCTTCTTTTTTTTTTTTTTTTTTTTTTTTTTTAGTTAAGGGGTGACATCATTTCCAGTACAAATGTATTTATTTAATAATGAATAAATCATTTTTTTCAGCTCATATACATCTGGAGACTTTAAAGATACAAACTCAAACTAAAATATTAAAATAAGATGTCAAGTATATCATCTCCGATGGTGCATAGTTTTAATAGCTTATGACATTTTATGATAACCAGTGTCCTGAAGAATGTGAAGCCTTTGGCTCATGTGTTAGCTTTGCTCCAGAGCTCCCTATAGAAAATTGCCTGCCTGACTGCCCTGCAAAGTAGCCAGGCCCCCTTCATCTGAGCTGTGGTTTCTGGCTTGTCTTTGATGTATACAGTTGATAGGGCAGCTATATCCTCAGTCATGAGGGCCACATTTGAAGCTGGTTTTATCCTGTGCATTTTCCATTCTGGCAACCTGCTCAGGTACAGCAGCTCTCAAAAATGGAAGTGGAGGACTTGCTTCGGAAAGGTGCCTATGGAGCATTAATGGATGAGGAAGATGAAGGCTCCAAGTTCTGTGAAGAAGACATAGATCAGATTCTACAGAGGAGAACCCACACCATCACCATCCAGTCAGAGGGGAAGGGATCAACTTTTGCCAAGGTACGTGACCTTCTCCCGCCGGAAAGGAAGGAGGCACGTTTTTTTTTGTTTGTTTGTTTGTTTTTGTTTTGTTTTGTTTTGTTTTTTTCATTTTAGCTCATTAATGAGACTTCTGTTCCTCCAAGTGCAGTCTCTTGACAATGTAGAGGGAGGCACAGACTGTAGTGAAGAGGAGCTAGTGGCCACAGCAGAGAGACACTAGTTTGTACTTTGTTTTGTCTACTCTTTGTAAGAACTGCTCTAGAACCCTTGAGTGGACATTTTGATGCTTTTGTAAAGATTTCTTTGAACAGTGAGTGAACTTCGACTGTACATTCCATTCCTTAAATGCAGGCAGTATTTTCATTTCACAGGATGTGGGTTTTTTAAAAGATTCCCAGCTCCTTGACTTAGGACCACCTTCCTTTCTTGTTCAGGTCACTGGGTCATCTGAACTCTGCAGATTACCCTTAGGTTGCTCTGGCTGCAGGTTCTGCTAATTTCCATGGGAGCTTTTGCGACCTTTGTGATCAGTCTTTTATCTCATGTCAAGATTTATTCAGAAGAACATTTTCTGCATAGTAGGGCAAGTATAGGTCACCTGCATCTCATTCAGTACCTCATACCAATCCAGACTTAGGTTTATAACATGTGTGACATGCATGCATGTCCAAAATGTGTGTGTGTGCACCCATGACATTGGGTGTCTACTTTGATCATTCTCCGCTTTATTGATATTGAGATAGGGTCTCCCTAAACCCGTGATTACAGATAATTAATCCTGCCACCTTTCCCTATGTCTGCCTCCAAAGTGCTGGAATAATAGGTGACTGCCACTTCTGCCAAGCTTTTACTTGCAGGTGCAGACTCCAGTCTCCACATTTGCAGAGCAACCACTTTACCTCCTGAGCCTCTACTTAGCCATGGCCCTCCCTTGGGTTTTGTTGCTGTTTGTTTATGGTCATCATCCAAAGCCAGCCTTATATACAGAGACCCTCAAGAAATTGAGCCTGTAGATTGAAATTTTGATTTCCTTACTCAGTCTTTAAAAGGAGGGGAAAATGAATGGTTTTAAGATTTGAGATTTTGGAAGTGCTATTAGGGTTTTTAGTTTTGACATGGATAAGCTGTGTTTCTGGTGCATTTGAAATAAGGTATTTGTTTTGTCTCCTTCACAGGCTAGTTTTGTGGCTTCAGGAAACAGAACAGATATTTCCTTGGATGATCCTAATTTTTGGCAGAAATGGGCTAAAATAGCTGAATTAGACACCGAAGCAAATAATGAAAAGGTACAGCATATCTTGTCCCCCTGAACACTTGGAATTGCATGGAACCATGCCTACATGACTCCGGTCACTATTTACTCCTGAGTCTCAATTCTTAAATGAAATGCTAGTGTAACACTCTTAAACATGGCTGGCACAGACAGCCTTTGGTGGGTATTAATGGTTAGAACTTTGCAGTGGCTAACGGGATACACAGTCTGCTGGCCACCCAAGAATGGATAAATGCAGGTAGAGGTAGGACTTGTAATTAGGTCCATCTTAGGTTCAATACTTCTCTAAAAGCAACCTCATCTCTTAGCAATCAAAAGAAAGAATGAAATAAAGTACTTCCTGTCTTTACCTCTTTTTTCCATTTTGTACATGGGAGAGACTGTGGCGCCAGGATAAAATCAGACTGTGCTTTATGCCACACTTTTGAGCTTACCCAGACAAGTGGGAAGGAAATGCTGAAGCCCCAGCAACAGAGTCGTGGTCACATTGAGTATGGCTGGTACTGATACCTGCCAGCTATGAGATACCTGTAAAATGCTAGTTCTCCTTCCTGTTTCTGACCCCATCTCCTCACTTGAAGATGAGTAGATGAGTACATAGTCCTTCTTCCTGTTTTCTCAAGTGTAGGTTGAGCTCTGTGGTCCACAAACCTGGAGACAGTTCCTACTTACAATCTAGCTCAGTCATTGAGTAGAACCCGCATCACTGTTCTGTTATAGTTAACATAACTATTGATGGTTGTATAACTTGGCGTTTTTTGTTTTGTTTTGTTTTTTTAATCCAACTAGAAATGTTTCTCTTCCTTTAAGAAAATTCTGAGCTCTGCTTGAAATGCCATAAAGAGTCCTAAACAAGGAGCCACTGTGGGGGCAGGGCAGTGGGAGAGGGAGCAGGCAATCTCCTACCCCATAGGCAGTAAAAAGCAGCAGGAGCATTCCACAGAAGAAAACAAGGTCACTGAGGCAGAGTGATGCTAGAAATTCACTGTCTAGACTGCATGGAGAAGTGTTGAGTTTCATCTAGCCTTGGGACAAAGTGTAGAAAGAAGGGTTAAGGAGCAGAATATAGTGGGGCTAGAGAAGAAACAAGCGTGGCCAGGGAAGCCACTGAAATGAGATTCCTGAATTAGGAATTTTGCCTTTTAGCAAAAGGTTAGTAGATAGAACTAAAGGAGACAGATAATGGAAGTAGCAGGGTGTGATTTCTTCAGAAAGTTGCTGAGCAGATGGAATTGTCTCACCTGTCCTGTCTCCAGAGCTCAGGCTGTTGTCTGCGTGCTGGGCAGAACAGCTGGGCTCCCCACTCCAGCCTTTCTTGGCAAGAGCAGACTGCTGCTTTGGGCACTTAGGGGCTTTGCTTGCTAAAATGATGGCAGAAACAACAGATGGTGATGACAGCACTGGGGACTAAGAAACAACAGCTTGAGCAAGTCCCCGAGAGTCCCCTGTGCTTGTCCTGTCTGTGGTCATAGATACAGCAGGTGTACTGCAGAGAGCTTTCCCTGACAGGCTGACATGGGGTGGTTCTTTCTCAGATGTGCCCTGAGGAATAGCAGCAGGGTGCTTGCGCACTGTGGTAGGGAGTAAACATAAGAGGGGCCTCCTCCCCACAGTCTTCTCCATTTCCAGGAAAGCTTAGTGATTGACCGGCCACGAGTGAGGAAGCAGACCAAACACTACAACTCATTTGAGGAGGACGAGCTTATGGAGTTCTCAGAGTTAGACAGTGACTCAGATGAAAGGCCTACAAGGTCCAGGCGCCTCAATGACAAAGCCAGGCGCTACCTCCGTGCTGAGTGCTTCCGGGTAGAGAAGAACCTGCTCATTTTTGGGTAGGTACTGGCTCTGCTTAGTGGGAAGGGGTCGTGCTGTTAATTCCCTACTATTTTTTTTTTTTAAGTTTAAGATTTGAGCTGTGAACTTGTAGCTCCTTCTAGGTTCCAGCTGATGAGATCTGCTGGAGCAAAAGAAAGCTATGGTTTATACCCAGAATTCCCCTTATTGCTATGCTGTGTTGCCATAGTGTAAACATACTGTGATCTTCTCAAACACACGTCACAAGCTATCTTGGATACCAGTTTGCTGCCTGGTACTGATTTCCTCTTTTCCCCAGGAATGGGTGATAAGGAATCAATGTAGCAAATGTTATAGTTGTGGCATGGTTATGCAGCTGTACAAATTCAATTCCAAGCATATTCTCTACCCCCTGTAGTTTGGACCATCACTATTTAACAATCTGGCACTGTAGTCCAAGTCCTCACAGACCTTTCAGGATGAAACTTGGGGATAACTAATACACATTTAAGAAGATGGAGGGGTGGGTGTCTTGTCTCTTTAATTCTTTCTATGTGGAGGATGTGTCCATGGCTCTTCCTTCAACACCTTCTGTATTCTCACCACAGCTGGGGCCGGTGGAAGGACATCCTGACTCATGGGCGATTCAAATGGCACCTGAATGAGAAGGATATGGAAATGATTTGCCGGGCCCTGTTGGTATACTGTGTCAAGCATTACAAAGGAGATGAAAAGATCAAGAGTTTTATTTGGGAACTAATCACACCGTCCAAAGACGGGCAAGTTCAGACCCTGCAGAACCACTCGGGTAAGGAGGTGAAAAGCTCTGCTGAGCTCCTCGAGTTGGGTCATTGTGGCCTGTGTTGTTTTGTTCCTGGGACTCTCTTTTGTTTCTTACATGTGGTCTTGCTCTCGTACCTGGTACATTAGGAATCTTCTTGAACTGGGCACTCACACCTTGTGCTCTGTGGCTCACCTTTTTCATTTCACCATTCTGTTCTCGTCATTTCTGCCATGCCTTTTCTTGTGTTCTACTTCTCTGTGCTTAACCAAAGCTTCTTCAAGTCTCCTCCTTCCTGCTAGACCATAAGAGCCCCAAAGGAATGGGCTGGGTTACTCCTCTTTTGAGTATCACAGGGCATTCATTAAATCTTCCTGACCACCTTGCTTTCTGTGGACTGGACGAGAAGTCTGTTATCTGAGAACCACCATGCTGTTTCTGTACCCAGCCAGACTTAACACTATGTTGAAGCCCTTTTGTTTCATCCATATGCCTCACTATCTCTCCATTTCAGGGTTATCTGCCCCAGTCCCCAGAGGGAGGAAAGGAAAAAAGACAAAAAACCAGCTCTTGCTCCCAGAGCTGAAGAATGCAGACTGGCTGGCCACCTGCAACCCTGAGGTGGTCTTACATGATGATGGATACAAGAAACACCTCAAACAGCACTGCAACAAGTGAGTGGGCTCCTCCCATTTCCCAGAGTTAGCTCTGCTCAAACAGTCCGTGGGATACCTACAGAGATATCCTTTTACACCCCCTTATAAGGTCTGGAGAGAGGATTTGGGGTATAAACTGCCTACACTCTCTTCACATCCTTCCTTGCCTTCTTTAGCAGTCTTCACTCCTACAGTACATTCTTTACCCAGAAGCTTTTTATAACCCAACTTTCAAGAACCAGTCAGGACATCCTCTCTCTGCATCTGAGCCGGGCCACAGTGCCATTTTCTAATCAGATCTAATGGAAATTATACTTGAGAAGCCTCTGAAGTTGCATTCTTTTGAATACATCACATACATGCACATAAAAAGTTTTTGTTGAAAATAGTTTTTCCTCCCATCTTTAACTCCCCCATTTCCTTTTCCAGAGACAGCCACTGTTAGCCTCCTTCTTCAGAGATATTCTAATACCTGCATATGTAAATATATAACTTCCTTTTTGCTCCTTAAAATGGTGGGTATTGTTCTTAATAATTGCCACACAGGTTATCTGGAAGCCAGGGCCTCTGTAAGTACCGGCACTGTACATAGTGAGTGGCTGACCTGCACTCTTGCTGGGTTTTGAGTAAACTACAGGTGTGCTCCAGGCCTCCTTGCTGCTTAGCTTGAGTATGAAGAATTTCCTCAGCAATGGTGTTCTCCATGGCTCCTCCCCAGACTTCCATCTTATGTTTGCGTATTTTGCCTGGGCCTCAGCTGTCAGCTTCTGTGTTCTGACCCTTTGTGGCTGGTCTCATTTCACAGTGGAGTTGTAGGTGCCTGTAGGGCATGATTGGCTTGTTTACTTTGCTGTATACCTTAGAACAAATAACATGGTATAGCATATTGGTACTTGACTCACATATACTTAATTGTCCTGTTTGAAACACAAACTGCTATATTGCCGTGGAACTTGGGCATAACCTCCGCAGAATAAAAGCAAATAAAGACTTCAAGAGAAGAGACATACTGCTATGAAAAATAAGCACTTGCCCCTTAAACAGTTATCTCACTGCGTTCACGTAAAACTGCCTGAAAGTACCACCATTCAGCCAGTTTCACTCTTTCATAACTAGCCTCTTGGGAGCCAGCTTTACCTCTGTGGTCCTTGTGGCCACATGGAAAGATTGTGGGGGTGAACGAGGCTGTTGACTATTTCTGCCTTGATTTATGGCTAATAGGGTGCTATAGTAAGAAACTGGTGGAGAAAAGATATCTTAATCATGTCTGGCATTGGTACCTGGTCTCTTGTTCTTCTGGTGTATTCTGGTATACTACTCAGGAATGCTTATTTACTTCCCTATCTTAAATTGGTGATGTGTTCTCAGATCTAAGTTCCAGAGTAATGTAGTAACGTGTTCATCTTTCATAGAGTACTTTTGAGAGTCCGGATGCTGTACTATCTGAAAGCTGAAATACTGGGAGAAGCAGCTGATAAAGCATTTGAAGGAACTCCTGCCAGGTAAAACATAAGCCATAGCTCTCATAGTTAAATAATTAATGTAAATTGCCTGCTCATAAACTTGCCAGATCCATCCTGTTGTTTAAGGAGACCCATGTTTCCACCCTGCCCAAGGCAGCTACCAGATAGTAAACAAGTAGATAGAGAAGAAATGCCTCTACTTTTTTTCTTAGTCAGTCACTGATCCTGTTTGGACTTAATGTATAAATGAACTCATCTTAAAAAGGTTATTCCTCCTATGGCACTGTGTAAGTAAACCAGTAGGTTTTTAGAAAGCTGGGGCTAGGAAACCCTAAATTCATACAGGGAGGTAGGCCTGACTATGAAGTCAGGCTTATATCAGTCACAGTAAAAATCCTAATGGACAGTTATCCAGTGCTACAGAGGAACCATCCCAGGCAGAGAAACCATCTATACAAGTAGATGTTCCTCCATCCAAGCTCCAAAACCTTTAGAGAAAACGTCTCAGATGAATAAGAAGGTGAGCTAAGAGTCCGTGTGCTCCTCAGAACACCGACAAAACCCAGAGGGGCTGGTGGTAACAGGCTTGCTAATTATGGCTTGTTTACCAGTCATGGCATGTGTCCCTGAGCGTTAGGCTCTTCCTTTTTCCAGGAACAGTGCAATGCATAGTCAGTTTTGACTACTTAGTTTCTGAAAGACCCTCTTTCTACCTGAGATCACACCAGTATAAACTGGGGCAAGATATTTTGGATAATATTATTTGAAGGATTCAGTTGTGTTTCAATTTAGTCATTTGGGGGGGAAATGTTGCTTTCCAATAACCTGTATATCAAAGACTTTAGCACCAGAACTACTTTGCACAGAGTCAGCTAATGGTAGATTCTCCTCGAGTCTCAAATGGAGTCCTAAATAACTTTGTGAGTAATAAGAGATACTGAGCTGCAGCCTTCTGGGTCATCTTTATCGTTACTTAAGCATTCAGCCAGGAGTAAGGTTTCATATCAGCGGTGGTTGTTTCAGTAGCTTCTGTGTTGTGTCTGAGTAAAAAGAACACTGAGCCCATGCTCTTCTTCCCACAGGGAGCTGGATGTCCCTCTGCCTGACATTGACTACATGGAGATCCCAGTAGACTGGTGGGATGCTGAGGCTGACAAGTCCCTTCTCATTGGCGTGTTCAAGCATGGTGTGTTTTTAGGAAATTGACCCCTTCCAGATCAGTTACCCAGAAAGCTGACTGAAGCAATCTTGACTAGGCTGTACATATTCTTGCAAACTCACAACCGTCCCACTGTCTAATTGTGACAATTCTGAAAACTGAGTCTTACAGCTGCCTGCCTGAGAGTCTTGACCAAATGAATGTGTGACTCATGTAACAGTACTCTGGATATATTACTGATAAACTTCAAAGCAGCAGCTGTGGTCACAGAGAACGAACTTGATACTTTATCCTCCTCTCTTGCCTGTTTGTACTTAAGGTGGGAATGCATCCATCTCATTCAGTGGGTGATGGGTGTGGGAAGTTCAGCTATACAAGCTTATGTACTGGTGACTGTGGAGGCAGTTGTCGTATGCCTTCTCTGTCACTCTACACCTATTATCTTGAGACAATTTCTCTCACTAGACCTGGAGCTCATCATTTTACATCTAGGCTAGATGATCAGCAAGCTTCAGGGACCTTCCTATTTCCCCTCTACCCTAGCACTGAGGTTATAGGCACACAGTCATGCTTGGTTTTTTACATGGATGTTAGACATCTGAGTTCATGTCCTCATGCCCTCACAGCAAGCACTCTTTCCAGCTGTATTAAGCACTTTTCTGTTGCTCTGATAGAATACCCTGACAAAAAGTAGCTTGGAAGAAAGGCTTACAGTTTCTGGGGGAGCACAGTCTATAGTGGTAGATAGGTCATGTCAGCAGGAGTGTGAGGCCTCACTGGAAGTTTGGTATGACAATAGATTTGATCTTTTACTTGGACAAACCTTGTTTTACACGATTACGTTATATTCTGTACCACCTTCAGGAGAACCTGCACCATCCCATCCTCACCTCTACCCAAAAAAAACATATGTTAAATTCAGTAAAGTACCACATGTCTTCCTGCCTTAAAGTACAGTTATGGGACTTATCAGGTAAAGTTCTTGAAATGCAAGCACGAGGACCTAAATTTTGATCCCCAGCACCCACGTAAAGGCTGGGCATGGTGGCATGTGCCTGGAGCCGTGGCACTAGGGCTTGAAGAAAATACAAAGACAGAAAGATGACCTGAGCTCTCTGGGAAGTTACCCTAGCCAGCCAGTGAGCTCTGGGTTCTATGAGACCATGTCTTAAAAGTCAAGGAGAACAATAGAGGAAGACACTCAATGTTGGCTTCTGCTAACACATGATGCTTTTTTTTTTTTTTCCTTTAAAGTATGTCTTCTGGGTCAAAATGCTCCTTTGGTTTACTTTAAACAATTCCAAAGCCTTGGCAAGTGTGTATTAGATTTTATTGTACTGGGCTGGGTCTATTAGCCAGTAAACAGTCATTATAGTCCAGTTCATCATTCAGCACTTCTATCCATCATTTTGTTCAGCTTCCTTTTCTAACTCATGGGATAGAGTTGGACTATATGAAAATAAGCCCTTTTAGGACATAAAGGGTGTCAGAGTTGAGGAATAAGAGGAAGAGGTTGAAAAAGCACCTTACCTGCTTCCCTTTGCTGTACAGAGCATCAAACCAGTGAGTGCTCTCTGGCCCCTGCATCTCTTTATAAATATGATGTTTGCAAGAGCTGCAGTGTTAAATAAGAAACTGCTCAGAAGTATATGCAGTAGCTCCAGAATCTTCCACAGTTAGGAAGTCTCATAGGATCACATTAATCCTAAGTAAACATTGCTTTAGGTTTGTTTTGTCTTGGTTTTTACTGAATAAGGGAGACAAAGATTCAGCCCAGGGCCAGGGCTAGGTCTGATAGGTTCGGACCTGTCTTCTGACACTTGTCATTTCCTGCTCAGGCTATGAGAGGTACAATGCCATGCGGGCAGACCCATCGCTCTGCTTCCTGGAGAAAGTTGGGATGCCTGATGAGAAGTCCCTTTCTGCAGAGCAGGGTGTTACAGATGGAACCTCGGATATTCCTGAAAGGTGAGAAGCCACATAGGCCCACTCTGATGTCACCAACTTGTGCCCTATTGTACATAAATCCAGTACTCTGAATCTTTATGTATTCATTACTTTCCTGGTGCTGTGATGAAATACCATGACCAAAAGCATGACAGAAGAAAGTTTTGTCTTAATATTCCAAAGAATGAATCCAAAATGGAGGGGAAGGCGTATGGCAGCAGGATCAGAAAGCTGGTTGATAACATTTCATGGGTACAGGAAGTGGGGCCCAACTGTAAACCCTCAAAGCCTATCTGTTCCACAGCAAGGCTCTACCTCTTAAAGGTTTCATAGGCTCCCCAAACTGGGAGCCGAGTGTCTGGAGTTGAGCCTATAGGGGACAATTCTCATCCAAACCACCACAGTTTCCCTCAGTATCTGATATCTCAACTTGAGCCTTATGCTGTGACCATGTCCTCCAAATTGCTTCTTTGGGTTCAACCTACTATACTATAGACTTGTTCTTTGAACCAAATTCCAGTTCCTGTCCTTCATGGATTCCCCAGGCTGATTATCCTCCTAGCTTGTTAAGCACAGTCATCTCACTCTGGTCAGAGGTCTCAGGGGAATTCATAGCTCTTCCCTTTGGCAAAGAAAAACAAAACAAAACAAAACTACACAGGCACAGCATGCACAGGCTTCCCAATCATAAAGTTCCTCATCTGATTGCTGGTTTTATTCAAGGATCATATAACCCTCAAGCAAGGCAGACTCAGAAGCCACTGTTTGAGATTGTAGCAGGTCAGCATAGTGAAGGGTAGTGCATAAAAACCTGTAGAAGCATTTTCTTTGGCTGACTTACTTATTGTTTGCATAAGCTCCAAATGGGTAAGTTCTCAGGAAAACTAAAGTAACAGCTAAAACATACCAATTTCTAAGATAGAAACATTTTTAGAAAGTAGCATTTATCTCTTGAATGCACGTTGTCGGCTTTGACCAGATCTCTCCTCTCCTAAGCATGAGGTGTTTTGAATTCACCAGAGCTGTGGTTAGACCTAGCCATGGGTGTGACATTGCCAGTAACCCCTGGTGAACACTTCAGCTGTCATGTTCTCTGCCCCTAAAGCATTTCGTGTGAACAGGATAATAAAAGTATCTTTAAAAAGATGTTAACAAAGTCCTAGTGTGGCTCGTCATCCTGGTGTTAGTTAAATTAACTGATTCAGGAAAAATTCCTGTGTCTGGTCCCTGTGTGTAGCTCAAAGCTTTTGTATTTGTGGTGATTACAATGAAGTACCCAAGGCAGGAGCAAAGCAGTAGGCCCTTCCCAGTCTAAGTGTCGAAGAATCGTGAGCAGGCATCAATGGTAGTTAAGCTCCCGGGAGACATGAAGCAGCTGCTGAGTCACAAGGACAAACTCTTCCTTCCCAGCAGTAGAGAGTTGTCTTATAAGAAAGTACTGTGTGGGAATAGTCACCCACTGTGCTTAGGGGCGGGCACTTGTTTGGCACAATTGTTGGTCTGAACTAGAGTCTGTTCTCGTTTTCAGCTATGTGTGCAGACAGCTCTTGACGGGCTATAGTTACTTTTTTGATGAGTGTTTTTGAACAGTCAGCCTCAGAATGTCCCTGAGTAGGTCACAAGGCTGCAGCCTCATGTGAGGTCTCAGCTGAGTGCAAGTCCTTACCCACCTACATGATAACACCCTCGGGTGGTAGTTTCTCTCATTCTTAGTGTCTCTAAGGTTTCTGAAAAGAAAAGAAAAATAATCTTGAGATTTTGAGTGCCAGTGAGAAAGAAAGATATCTACTAACCTTTCTTTTAGATTTGGAGGGCTTTCTTACAAGCACCCTGGTAGTAACGTAACTCCTAAGCGGTGTATAATTACTTTTATTTAGAGGCAACATAGATAAAGAAGACAGTGCTGAGGACAAGTTAGATGGTCTCCAGAAGCAAACGGTGAGTCAGATCTGCTGTACTGGCACTGCATGCTCTTTCATGCCGAGAGAGAGCCTCATGGTTTGGGGAGTTGGATCGCACTGCTGCACTCGCCTTGTATCTATCACCCAGGGCTTCATTACAGAGACTCCGAGCACGCAGACTTGACTGCATTTGCAGTCTAAAAATTGTTTTCAGATAGCTACAGATTTAAGATACAATTGTAAAATGCAGTACAAAGAAACCCTGTGTGCCCTGTAACCAGTATCTCCCAGAGTAACGTCAGGTAAAATCTTTTATTTTAATATTCAGGATGGTGACTTTGACGGATTCAAGAAACAGGACATTTCCATGACTAAAAAAGTCGTGTCCTCATCTCATAACCATTTGTTTCCTCTTCCTACCACATTTCAGCTCCCAGTAACCATTATTGATCTTCTCTCCATTTTTATAACTTTGTCATTTTAAAAAGGTTCTATAAATCGAGGTGTGGTAATGCACACCTGTAATCCCAGCACTTGGGAGGCTGAGGCAGGCAGATCTCTGTGAGTTCGAGGACAGCCTGGTCTACTGAGTTAGTCCAGGACAGCCAGGGGTTTGTTACAGAGAGAAACCCCGTCTCGAAAAACCAAAAAAGAAAAGAAAAAAAAAAAAAAAGAGGTACTATAAATGGTATCATGCCATATGAACCTTTGGCAGTTGGCTTTTTTCACTTGTCATTATATGAAAATCTATCCAGGTCGCTGTCTGTTCCAATGGTAGTTAATTCCGTTTTTGGTTTTATTTTTGGATGGGGGCAGGGCTAGTTGCCGATGTTATTCTAGGACATGGATAGGCACCGTTTATATAATATACATTTGTTTGTTTAAGAAACTGCCTCATTTTTTCAGAGTGGGTGTACCATTCATTTTTTGCTACTCATTGCCAGTAATGAATAATCTGCCTTCTATGCATCTTGCCTTTGATATTGTCACTGTTTCTTAGGGATCCATTCTGATGCTTGTGTAATAATACCTCCCTGAACACTTTCCTGATGTGCTGCTAACCACTTCTGTATGCTTCGTTTAGCATGTTTTTTCGTGTTTTTTGTGTTCTACTTTCATCGTTCTGTTTTAGAGTTCATAATAATTTCCAGTTACTAGCCTCTTTTTTTTTTTTCTTTTTTTCTTCTTAGACAGTTTCTCTGTATGATAGCTCTGGCTCTCCTGGACTCGCTTTGTAGACCAGGCTGGCCTCCAACTCACCGAGATCTCCCTGCCTCTGCCCTCTGAGTGCACCACCACTGTCTGGCCAGATACTAGTTTTTATCAGATAAGTGGTGTACAGGTATTTTCTCTCATCTTGTGGTCTTGTCGTTTTATTCTTTTCTTCTTGTCTTAAACAAGGCAAGAGATTTTTAATTGGAGGAAGTGAGTTCCTCATTTTTGCATTTGTGGGTTGTGTCTACGGTACCAGGTCTAGGAGCTCCTGCTACCTGACAACCTGGAGAGTCTCTTCTGTCCTTCCTTCCCACACTTTATAGTTTTACATGTAATAAGTCTGTGATCTGTTTTAGGTTAATTCTAATTTAAGTAATAAGAATTAGATCAAGGTTCTTTAACCTGTTCACATCTCATTGTTTTATAAATATTTAAGATGCTCTTTCATTCTATGATTACTTCTGCACATTTAAAAACAAAACAAACAAACAAAAAAACAACTAGTTGGGCATGTTTGTGGCTCTCCACTACCAGGTTCTCTGTTCTCTTGTTGATAAATGTTTTTCTCTCTGTGTGTCAGTAGTGCTGTCTACACTGCTGGAGTCATGTCCTAAGTCTTAAAACTGCACCTACTGATTCCTTCCATTCTATTTTTTTTTCCCAAAATTATTTGACCTTCACTTATCCCTTAGCTTTCCTATTTAACTTTTTGGTTTTTTTGCTAGACAAGGTTTCTCTGTGTAGCCTTGGCTGTCCTGGATTCACTTTGTAGACCAGCCTGGCTTCGAACTCAAAGTGATCCACCTGCCTCTGCCTTCCCCAGTGCTAGGATTACCGGCGTGCACCACCACACCAGCTCTATTTAACTTTATAATAAAATTATCTAGATAGGTAAGATGGCTCAGCAAGTAAGGGTACTTGCCACCAAACTTAAGTCTAGTCACTGAGACCCACATGGTGGAAAGAGAGACAGACAACTCCTTCATGTTGTCCTCAGACCTCCATGCCCAGGCATGTACACACACACACACACATAAATAAAATATAAATATTAATTTTTAAAATTGTCTGTATTTTTAGAAATTCTTGCTTAAATTTTAGTAAGAATTACATTAAATCTTTTTATCATTGAGAATTGAAAATTTCACCATATTGAACTTGTGCAATTTTACCTCCTGTCATCATTTCTCTATCTATCTATCTATCTATCTATCTATCTATCTATCTATCTATCT
>NW_026586589.1:3211105-3307137 GCF_907164565.1 Psammomys obesus
TCTATCTATCTATCTATCTATCTATCTATCTATCTATCTATCTATCTATCTATTCCACCAATATGTAAGCTCTGTACATAATTTGTTAGATTACATTTCAGTGTTTCTTCTTTGGAGTAATTGTAAATGATGCTGTGATTTCACTTCAGTATCTCCATGTTCATTACAGTGTACAGAATCCAGTATATGCTCTGTGCCTGCCCTGCGTTCTTCAGCTGTTTAGGCTCACTTAACCATTCTAGGACATTTTTTGTGGGTTTCTTTGGATTCTTTTTGTTGTCTTCATCTGCAAGTACAGAGTTGTAAATCTTCGTATCTGGTCTAAATTATAAATTATAAACTTGTTTTCTTTTTTTTGGGTTATAGTACTCACTGAGACTTTGAGCATTTTATTGAATAAGATTAATGTATAATGCATAATCTAATTCATTAATGTATTAATGAATAAGATTAATGTAATCTTATTCAATAAGATTTAATCTTATCGATTAAATCTTATTCAATTGATTGCCTTGTTGTAGATATTAGGAGTAAGACACTTATCATTAGAATAATATTAATTAGGGATTGAAGAGATGGCTCAGCATTTAAAAGCACTTGATCTCATAGAAGATGTGATTCAAGTCCCAGCACCCACACAGTAGCTTACAACTTATGTATAACTCCGGTTCCAGAGGACCAGGCACTCATATGGTACATACACATACATGCAGGCAAAAACATTCATACACATAAAGTAAGTAAATATTTTAAGTCTAACTTTGAAAAAGACTAATGCTAATTGTAGATTATTTTATACATCTCTTTAATGAAGGGCATTTCCATAATTCTAGTTTCTGAGTTTTTATCATAAATGGCTGTTGAGTTTTGTCATGTTATTTTTTTCTGTTAGATAAAAGTGGGTTTTTTTGCTTTTTTTTTTTTTTTCCTTATTTGGCCTATCAGTAATGTGAGTTGTCATGATTAGTTAATAAATATTAAACCAACCTTATAACACTAATATGAACTCGGCTTGATTATGGTATATGATTATTTTATGTATTGATGAATTCTGTTTGATAATGTTTTGTTTCTCTTTTTCCCTTTTATTAGTGTGGCTGTGTTATACCTACATGTGTGCACACACACACACAAAGCTCACACACGTGCTTGTTTTTTCAGTTGTGTGTGGGGGTGTGTATGTATGTAGAGCCTGAGGTTAATGTCCAGAATCATTCCCAATTGATCTTCTGTCATACTCCATGAGGCAGGGTCTGTTCAGTGAAAGCCAGACCTCACCAGTATGCCTAGTCGGACAGTTTGTTCTAGGGGTCCCCTCTTCTGAGGCTGGAGTTACAGACAGAGTCACTTACACACTGTAGCCTTCACACCTGTGCAAGCTCTGTAACCACCGATCCACCTCCCCAGACCCTAATGTCCTTTATTAGGGACGTTTCTCTTGCCTGTAAAACATGTTGTCCTGCATGCACACCATGGAGGATCCAGTCAGGTAACAGGTTTGTGAAGTGGGTTTTCCGTCCTCCTCTCTCCTATTTTCTGATAGGGACTGTCTTGAATTGTTACCAGTTCTATTTTTATTCTTAGTTTTTTAAAGATTTGCATAGATAGGGTGAGCCAGTTTTTTCTGTGTTGTTGGGATAGACAAAACAGTTATGTCCTAACATTTCTGTATTCCCAGTTTGTTCTTTTCTTGGTCTTTTGCTAGGGAGAACAAGCTTTTGGGTTTTTGTTTGTTTGTTTTATCTACATCCTCCGTCACTTTTAGATAGTTGTCTTTTTTTTTTTACCAAATCTAGGCTCTATAAAGGAAACCCAGGGAACTGAGCATTGTGTTGTTCCTATTTGACTCTGCTTTCTTCCCTTTATTTTTCCCAGTTTCTTGGGTTTGTTTCATTGGGTATTCAGGATTTCAGTTGTGCTTAGAGTGGTGGATAGGTCTGTGTGCATACCCCAGCAGCAGAAGGCTTTGTTATATTCTAAATGAGTTTCTGGGACTTTGTATAAACAGGCTGAAACTTCACCTTGAACCCAGCGCCATTTGAGCAAACACTCTCTTTGAACAGTAGAGCAATTATGCCTACGGGATGCCATGGATTCTGATATCAGGAGTCTGCACAACACTGTCTTCCAGTGATTCTAGGTAGAGCAAGAGTCTCCCCTCTCCTTACCAGACAGTTAGTATTTCTGTTGTTTATTATTTGCATACATTCTCTCTCAGGTTTTTTTATACCTATACTCATAGTAATAATACACTTTTCTCACAAGGGTAATTAACTTTTCAAGGACTTTTTTTTGTGTGTTGCAAAAGCTTGGGACACAGTGAATTGAAGTGAATCTGATTGACGCCTCAGACTGTTGGGCTGAAAGAAACTGGGACCCTGCTCTAGACAATTAAAAATCTCACTCTGTATTCCAGTCTCTAATTTTCATCAGTAATTATTTTGTCTGAGAGTTGGAATGTGTTAGCCCATGGAAACCATTCCAGCACCAAAGAAAGGAAAATAATACCTAATACAGAATTTCTTACTCTGAAGTATGTTTCCCATACCTCAGTTGTGTAAAGGAAGCACATTACAGACTTTTGTCCTTATCTGACAGCTGAGGAACGCTTTGGGCCTCTGAGTTAAACAGCTACAAATGCTAAGAGTTGACTTTTGTAGTCAAGAAAAGGGGAAATGTAGCAGACGTGTATATTGAGCCCTTCCTGTCTTCAGCAGTTCATGTGCAAAGACAGCTACCGACCAATTTAGCCTGGCCTGAGTCTCAACACTGTTCACACTCGTGTTCACTGAATAACTGTGAAGGCGGAGACGGGCAGTCACTAAAAGTAACTCATCTTTCGCCACAGTTAGCTAAATCCTGAAGTGGCTTCTCTCTCTGTTTGAGTAATTGGTGATTATGTTATTTCTTTACCCTTGAGGCCCTCAGAACCTTGGCAGTACAATATAATCAAAAGCTGGTGGAGTCTGTAGTGGCTTCTTAGAGATTTTGAAGTGAACAGATTATAAACAGACTCACTTGACCTCAGTGCACATGCTGAAAACACACATGTAAAGAAATGGCCAGAATCGGATACAGGCCTGTTACTCCCTCTTTCTTCCCTCTGACTTGGTACCTTCTGCCCTGAAGGATCTGCCTGGACATTCATTTCTTTTTTGGTAGGCAGGTAACAAAGCCCAAACTGCCATGTAAAAGACTATTGACAAGGACATTCAGCACATCTGCACATAAAGAAAAGGGAGCCGTTTAAAGAATGGAAGAATCTTCACTGATGAGAGCCCTGGCACACACCTGAGCAGTCTTTCATTGGGTCATGTCGATATATGTGGAGGGAAAAGGACAATGCTGCCTGCTGTGGCAGGAAGTCTACTTCATCGTTGGGAGATAGTACCTCACACTGAAGCAGTGTGTCTTTCCCACTTGATTCTATAGATTCCATTTAGTTTCTTTCCATCCTACAAGGACAGAAAACATTTCTTACTTCTATGCTAAGATTTTGGATTCTTGACGCTGGCTACTCTATTAATCTTAAATCTCTTCTTGGATAAAATAGTTTAATATAATATTTTTAATTCTTTGATAATTTTGTACAGTGTATTTTACTCGTATTTAGCTTCCCCCTAACACCACCCAGATCTACTTTCTACTTTCCCACCTTTTTCCAACTTCATGTCCTCTTTTTTTTCTTTTTCTTTTCTTTTCTTTTTTTTTTTTAATAACCCCTGAGTTTGTGCTGAGAATATACTCCTGCATGGGTCACTCTTTAGAAACTCCTGGAGACCATACCTTTAAAAGAAAACCGCCATGGGCTACATCTGAGCAGGGGTTCTAGGTTATTTCCATGCATGGCCCTTGGTTGGAGTATCAGTCTCAGAAAAGACCCCTGTGCCCAGATTTTTTGGTTCTGTTGCTCTCCTTGTGGAGTTCCTGTCTTCTCCAAGTCTTACTATTTCCTACTTCTTTCATAAGATTCTCTGCACTCTGCCCAAAGGTTGGCCATAAGTCACAGCATCTGCCTTGATACCCTGCAGGGTAGAGCCTTTCAGAGGCCCTCTGTGGGAGGCTTCTGTCCTGTTCCCTGTTTTCTCCCTGTGGTACTTTTGATCAGTAAACAGTTACCAGCTTCAAGGTTTAGCAGCTGGGTCCTATGACCTTACACACAGTTTTAAGTGTATTTGCATTTGGCATGGTCTCAAGTCCAGAACTGTCAACAGTCTTTACCAAACTGTATGTGTGTTTGGAAAGTAACTTATCTGTTAGCAAAATAGCAGTAAGTAATGAAACTGCTTTTGTTAACACAGTATCTTATGGCAGGTGCTGTCTTTGCTGTGCTGCAGTTCCAATTGCCAGTATCTGTGCTGGATCTCAGGTACTTCCAAAATAGGAAGTCTTCGATTAGATAAAGTTGTGGCCAATAGGAGGTCGGAGGGGGGGGGGGACACTTATAAGGGAATTTTATGCCTTAAATGGTCAAATCCTATTATAAGGAAACTTTAGTCAGGAGCTCAACAAGAATCCATTTCTTGTGGGTTAAGAGGTTGAAGGTACTCAAAACTCAGTTTTATTTGTATGTAAATTTTTTCATACTTACAAACATGTCTCCCTCAGTTAGACTTCATTCTTATCCCCATTATAAAGAATTAGAGCACAAATAGTCTCAGTCAGCTACATAGGTTCGAAACCAAAAGACACAAGCAGTGTCCCCCACCTGCTAGCATCATTCTAAATCTGGCAGTCTCCGTAAGAAAACACTTGAAGTTTATGACATTTGTTTTCATATCTCCTTAGTGCACAAAGTTTATGCAAAAGTAGGATGTTTGATTTTTATTGCAAAATGAAAAGCTCTAAGGGGTCGTTTTGACTCTACCTTCAGATCTTTGTGTTCTTCAGACTCCTGTACACACTTCAGCACCTGGCGTAAGAGTCATCTCGTAGACCTCCACTGCAGCCCCTGGTTGATGTTCTTTCTTGCCTATGGTACTGCATAGCCACTGCTTATTTGACCCTCTCACCCATCAGACAGACCTCCTGGGCTAATAGTCTGTCTTTCTCAGTATTATAGTCATAGGGCCTAGCATAGGTCCTGACACTTAAAGCATACTCATTTTTTGGCCAACTGCTGTGTTAGCATTGGGGTTTTATAAGAGCATAGAAGAAATTCCTTGTGTCTACAGATCCCAACAAGTCTGCACTGCTGCTGCCACCTCAGCCAAGACAGAATCTAGGAGGCAGCCAGGTCTGGATGGGTAGTCATAAGCAAAGTAGACTAGGCCTTCTAGTTTCGAGTAAGAAAATGTATCCCACTCCTCATGTCATGTATGTAGCTGTGCTACTTTCGGTTCCTGGCAGTGCTTTGAAAGGAGCACAGTGTGTGTTCATCCACCAGTATAACTGCACAGCGGTTACAAGGTCCTCAGTAGTTTGAATTTCATCCTCACCATTGATGACTATTTGCAATATTGGCTAGTGTTAACAACTTCCCCATTCCATACTTTCTCCTGTCTAAAATTATTTGTTACAATAATTTTTTTTAATGCTTATGCAGTACTGACTACAGTCTGGCAGTTTCCGTTGACTCAGTAGACCTTGTTGGTGCTGTTACTGCGTTGGTTATACTTGGTAGCATCCATAGAGCATATGCTCCAGGTAAAGGGGAAATGCTAAGTGGTGTGGTGTTTGAACTATTTGTTAATATTCCTTCTCTCCCAACTAACAGCTGTTCAGCATTTGCTTGGTGCCAGCATGTGGATAAACACTCCACATCCTTGTACTCATTTATACTCCACAACTACCCTGTAATAAGCTGAGCATTACTCTCTCCATTTTAAAAGAGAAGAAAAGTGCTTCAGAGAGAAGGAAACAATTTGCCCAAAGCCAAAGAACAGAGGACTTCTGTTCTCAGGATGGAGAAATTGTGTTCTGTCTGTCCCTTGTCAGCACTCTGGGCCCCTACCTGAAATCAACGCATATAAGGTGAACATGTCATCCCCATGTAAACAGAAGCTGGTCCTCTGTGTGAGGCTGTGAGCTCTGCTGTTAGGGCATATTGGCTTCCTGTACATCAAACTCACATTCATCTGGCTACTTGGCCATGTTCTGTCATTCTGTTGAGGTGAAGTGCTTTACAAGAGAAGACAGGATACAGAAAAAGCAGTTATTAATACCAAAAACTTTCCTGCATGAGCGTTTACTTGCTTGTTCACATTTACTGACTGCAGCAACAGAAACTGCTGGAAAGACTGGAGGAAAAAGCTGTGTGCTTACCTCACACCACATGGAAGCCTATAGCTGTGGACATGCCTTTGCCAGCTGCCATTATGACTTGATAGGGAACTTTGTCACTCTGGTCTACCCACACTTTATAGGCTGCAGAATTTTTTTTTTCCTGCCAGTATCTATACTTGTAATGTCAGCATTCAGGTACCCCACAAATGTTCTGAGCATATCTAGAAAGGTTCTTTTTGGCTGGAAGATATACAAGATGCAGGAGGGAGGTTTTTGTTTTGCTCGCCTCCCTAAAGAGCAGGATGAGATAGCACAGTTCTATGGCACCATAGATCATCCTTGGGTTTCTGCTCTGTATCAAATAGAGGAAACAGTTTTAAACCATATAAGGGAACTTAGCTAATGCTCCCCAGTTCTAAGTGTCTTTTCACTCTCCAAAGCCAGTCTTGTCTGGGACTCTCTTGGTGCCCTTTCTTAAATAACTTGGGCCTCAAAACTACCTGTGTTTGAAGCCCATGTGTTAGCTGAGACCCTGAGTGACTCATTAAGCCTCCAAGGGCTGTTTCCTGCATCTGTGAGACACATCTAGAGTTTTCTCTTTCGGACCCATACATAGTTTAGGCACCTAAAGAATGTTTTGAGTTTCAGTTATTATTAGAAGCTGCATGTGTCTATTCACTCTGGCACCTGTCTCCTGTCCAGGAGGCAGCAAGTGCTCTCAGGAAGCACCAGACAGTAACTATCCCAGGCAAGGAGTCACTTCTCTCACTGTCACTGTCTTCCTGTTTTGTATCTTCTTAAAAGTAGACCATTCTTAACTTGGGCCACACAAAATTGAGCGCAAGCTGTGGTCTGCTGGCACATGTTCGCTTTTCCCTGTGTTTTAACATGACAGTCTTGAGTCCTGAGCTCATTCCGAATCATCATACAGGTCAAAAGACGATGGTTGGAAAGTAGTATTTCCTGTTTTAAAAAGTAGCATCTTCTTTCCCAGTCCCAAAACATTATTTGTAAAGAAGCTTTGTGAAGTTTCACTTCTGAGACAGGGTGGTGCTAATTAAACAGTCCTTTGGGCCATTTTCCTTAACGCACTGACATAACCGATTTTGTGCCTCTGTTCTTACTCCAGATTTGTTTGGAGCTTCAGATCTTAGTTTTAAGTTCCTGCAGTTTTATACCATTAGGGTCATGTCTGGAGCAGTCCTGTTTTATAAAAATAGTGTAGTGGACGTTACCCTGACGTTTTTTCATAGTGAAAAAACAGAAATGCAGACATGTTCTTTATGCGATGACAGTATTAAATTGCAAGTGGTGGTGGTAAAGCAGATATTTAAAGTCACAGCTAAAACAGAAATGGTGCTTATAAAACGTAATTGAGTTTGCCATTCTTTAACCTGATTTTCTATGGGAAGAAGCTCTGGGGGAGGGCACTTCAGACGAGCTACTTACGTGAGCTGTGTTGATGAGGCCCTGTCTGGGTTACGATGTTCGCAGGCTTTTCTGTGCATGCATAGTCCTCAAAGCAGAGCCTTTCTCAGGTAGTTTCTTCTGGGCTGTGGTTTGCTGATGCAATGGCTTCATTTATCCCTAGGCGAGTCCCAGTGATGGAAGTGATGGCATTTTTGGTGAAAAGAAGGATGACAGCCAGGCAGGTGAGACTGTGTCCTGCAGGCAAAGAAAAGTAAGGTCCCAGTTTGTAGTTTCTGTGGCGTTTATGTGAAGTCAATGTTATCTTTAAGGAGACTTAAAAGTAAGTTGACCTGTATTAAGCTTTCCTAGAGTGGCACGTCTCTGACTTTCTCCACCTGATATCAGAATGCAAAAGTTAAATGATGTCTTGAGAATGGAATCTGAATAGAAAGGAGGGACTGTAATATCATTGATGTGGGGTGTTCTTTGAACCTGAGCTCAAATTTGACTGGGGCTTTAGTAGTTAGAAGGGTCAGCTAACACAGAAGCCATAACTGTATGTGAAGAAGGCAACAAAATTTTGCTTTTTCCTTTCTGTAGAGCAACTCTGCCCTCCAGAAAGGGGTGTGTATTTGAGCAAGAACAGCACTGACCACAATGGAAGGCTGTTTCTAAAGCAAAATTGCTGCCTTTCCCACTAGCCTCACTCTTGACTGATGTTAAAGCAGCTGCTTTAAATCACTAAGTCTGTTTTCTTTGTATTAAACAAACAAAGGAAAGATCCTCTTGTTGTATTTGCATTTGTAACTAACGTTCTCACTGATGTTTGAAGCCCAGGATGGCTCCGACCCAGACAAATCACCCTGGCCAGTTTCGTCTGCTCTCACTGCTCGACTTAGGCGTCTGGTCACTATTTACCAGCGCTGCAATCGCAAGGAGCTCTGCCGACCTGAAATCCTAGGCCCAGGTAGCCAGGGATACTGGGTTCAGGAAGAGGTGTTCAGGAGAACTTCAGAAATGGACCTCATCAACAAGGAAGCCCAAAAAAGGTAACAGCCAGGGCAAGAAAGCATGTTAAACTAATTGGTCACTGGGTAAAGGTGACAAGGGAAAAGCTAATAGCTGAAAGTATATGGGTTAGTTCCCAGGTAACAGATTGTCTTCAGAATTTCTTAACCACAACCTCCAGTGGTGAGCAGGGAAGCAAATTAAATCTAGGACCCTCTGTGCACAATACTTAGACGTAATACTTTCAAACTTGATAGTCTTAAGTCAGATGCTGGTTTCTGGCAATGTAGCTTTAAAACAAGCTACTGATACGTGTCATACTATTTCAAATCCTCTGGTTTTGTAACAACAAAAGGAATAATACGTGTTAAAGCTTCTTACTATAATTTCACGTTGATCAAGATTTTGAGATCAATAAATACATATAAAATACAAACCCAGAAAAGAAAGCATGTATTACTTGTAGTTACTCGATCATATGAGAATTGAGCTGAAAAGGGCTGTCATAAGCCAGTATAGGCTAGGAATGAACACACCACAGCTGCAGTTTTTGGTCTTTATATTGTTTTTCTTCTGAGGCAGAATCCAGCAAATTAAAAAATAAAAACTTCAGTTTTTTCTCTGTACTCCCTCTGATATTATGAGATTTGGAAGTCCATCTGGCACAGCTGCAGAGCCTCTTCCTTTTCCTCATTCTTCACTGATCCCTTATCCCAACATCCGTTTGTAGCTGTGGTGAAGGGACTTTACCTGTTCTCCATGTCACTGTCTTAATCCTGTTGAGGACCTTTCTGTCCCAGAGGTGAATGACATAGACCACCCACTCACATAGTACTCGGGAGACAGCTAAAGGGAAACAGGAGTCAAAGCACTTGACTTTTCAGCCAGAGAGGGTGAATGAGATGGAACAGAAAGACCCAAGAGTCTTTGTTCGATGTTGTTGTGAGGCAAAGGTTAAGAGATGAAATATAATATTTGATTAAAAATGTATTTTATTGATAAAATAAATTTTATATATTTTATATATATTCATAAATATATTTTAGTGTTTATCTCTTTAGAAAGTTTAATCAGATAATTCCTGAAATTGACCAAACAATTGCAAGATCTTCATACTTGACTTTGACATAGAGAGATCAGTACTAGAAGGAAGAGCTGAAGAGCTGAAAGTAGTTCTCTCTTTAGGAGTGGGATGTAAGCCTCTCCACCCACTTTGACTTAGAGACAGACAGGTACACAAGCCAGTTCACCTGCTCCCTGGATGCTACAGGCTCCTACAGTGTATACTTAATAAGTAGTTGTTGGCCTTCTTAATAAAGGATAAGCCAAGCTAAGTAACACAGACCTATCATCCCAGCACTCTGGAAGAGGAAGCAGGCAGATCTTGAATTCAAGACCAGCTTGGGTCCCAGGGTCATAGCAAGATCCAGTTTCTAAAGGTAGAAAAACAGTTCACTTTTCCTCTCCGATTAAATCTCAGGTGGACTAGAAGAGAGCAAGCCGACTTCTATAGAACAGTGTCTTCCTTTGGCGTTGTGTATGATCAAGAAAAGAAAGCCTTTGACTGGACACAGTTCCGCATCCTTTCCCGTTTGGACAAGAAGTCAGATGAGAGCCTGGAGCACTACTTTTATAGTTTTGTAGCCATGTGCCGGAATGTGTGTCGTCTTCCCACTTGGAAAGATGATGGTGAGAAAACTCTTGTCAGTGTGTCAGCAGTGCGGTGGAAGAGAACATGTTACAGTTGCAGAATTTCTATAGCTGAGCTACAAAAGTGGAACTTATCTGAACAATTCTGATAAAGATGAGCTTGTCAGAGCTCTGTGAGCTTGTAATTCAGGTCTCCAGATTCCCAAAAGGTATAACTTCTGTGAAAGTTGAAATTCAGTCAGAACCTCACAGAAATATTACAAGATTGGCGTTAACTATGCTTTCCAAAGTATAGGGTTATTTGGTTGTGGGGTTGTTTGTTTGTTTATTTAGATCAAGATCTAGGGGCTGGAGAGATGGCTCAAAGATTAAGAGCACTTGTTGGCTCTTGCAGAGGACCTGAGTTCAGTTCCCAGCATTCACATGGTAGCTCACAATTGTCTGTAACTCCAGTTCCTGAAGATTTGACACCTTCTTCAAACCTTTGATGGCACTGAGCATGCATGTGATACACATACTTAAATACATTCAGAATACCCATACACATAAAATAAATAAATCTTTAAAAATAAATAAATAAATCGAGACCTACTCTGTACTTCATAATGTCCTTAAATGAGACATTAGAAACTTTAAGTGTTTTCTGTGTATTGGCTTAGATAAAACAAGTGGCTGTGATTTAAATACCTCCTGATCCAGTAGAAAACCCTTTGGATGTATCCACCTGTTTTGAATTTAACACAGCTTCTCTCCGGCCTCCCTTCAGCCTCATATGTTTGATTAAACTGTTCTGGACCATGTTGCCACATTTTAGGAAACAAGCATTGTGCCTCTTTTCCCCACATGTGGCTTGGTTTTAAACTGTATTCATTCAAGTAGAGTAGCTAACTTGGACTTTGGAGTTGTATTGATGAGATCTGGATTTGAATTCTGCTCTGCTACCTTAAGCAGAATGGCTTTTCTGAGCCTCTTTCATTGTCCTTAAAACAGGAATGATTGTATCAGGATTTATAACAGCCTTATGTGTAAAGCTCTGTGTGTCTTTCTCTCCAGGTCCTCCTGATGCCAGCATCTACGTTGAACCCATCACTGAGGAGCGAGCAGCAAAAACTCTGTACCGCATTGAACTGTTGAGGAAAATCCGTGAGCAGGTGCTCAGATGTCCTCAGCTGCATGAGCGCCTCCAGCTTTGCAGGCCCAGTCTCTACCTCCCAGTCTGGTGGGAGTGTGGGAAACATGATCGAGACCTGCTCATTGGCACTGCCAAACATGGGCTCAACCGCACAGACTACTACATCATGAATGACCCCCAGCTGTCCTTCCTCGATGCCTATAGAAACTATGCCCAACACAAAAGAACTGACACTCAGGCACCTGGAAATCTCTGTTGCTTTTACCAGAGCAATTCTAAACTGTATGAGTCTCTTACTTATACCCCAGTGAGTAGGACTTCAGAGTCTGTTGAAAGTGAGCCAGAGAATCTAACAAAAATGGACAGTAGAGACAGTCACCTCTGCTTGCCTGAGGGCGGCTTACCTGACATAACATGCGAAAACTTCGTTTCCAAAGTTCAGGAGGTCATTTCTCTCGACCATGATGAGAGCTTACTGCCTGAATCCTTGGAGAACATGATGTATGGTAAGACAGGACTCAGCCAAGAGCCATACTCTTTCCATGAGGCCCCAAGTACCAACTCACAGCCCAGGAAAAGTACTGTCACCATCTCGGACACCAGAGATGAGAGCTGCCAGCCTGCTGGCATTGAGGCAGAAATCACTTCAGCCTCCTCACTCATGAGCAGCTTAGAAGCAGGAGTAGCTAAAATGAACATTAAAAATGGAAAACATTTGTTGGTGTCTATTTCAAAAGAAGGGGAACCCTGCTGCAGTGAGACAGGACGGAGACCTGAAAGCATAAGCCACCTAGAGGCCAAATGCTTAGCTTCCCCTACCTTAGATACAGGACATGAAAGTGGGTTTGTAGATCTATGCAGCCTTAGTGTCTGTGACTCCAAAAGAAACCTCTCATCAGATCAGCAATTAATTGATTTATTAGAAAACAAGAGTTTAGAAAGTAAGTTGGTTTTGAGTCAGAACCAGAGTGATGAGGAAGAGGAGGAAAATGAGGACGAAACCTTAGCCATAGTAGCAAGCACTGCAGAAAAGCCAGAGATCTTGCATTTCACCAAGTCCACTGCAAACATCCCAAGGGGAAAGAACCTGAGCTTCCACCAGGATGAAGCCAAGAGAGGAAGCCTGGAGGTGGTAAGCCAGACTCCTGGACCACAGAGAGCCTTTGCTCCCTCAGCCAATCATTGCCACTGCAAACACATTGAAAGGTGGGCACATAGCCTGGGGAGTGAGGAATCTGAAATAGAGAAACCCAAGGTGTATCAGCCAGACCTATACAGAAGCAAAGCCAGTAATACCACAATGGAAGGTGAGCCTGCTGTTACTCCAACAGAGCCGTTTAAACTGAAGCATGAGCTTTTGAAAGAACCATGGAGAGAGAGTACAGAGGGGGGAAAGAGATTCTCCATGTATGCTGCTGAGGGAAGTGAACCCAAACCAGAAGACATGGATTTTGAGAATAAAGATGATTATGAAAAAGATGGAACCTGCCACAGTCAAGGTACAGTATGCAGAACTATGTATTCATACAGTGGGAAAGGAGGTGCTGGGGGGGGGGGGGGCGCCACAATCACTAGTTTTAACTCCTAAAATGGACCTGCCCACCTTCACCATGTGTGGGTAAAACCCAAGACCTGAAAATTCAGCAGAGTAGTTCAGCCATGATCACCCCAGAAAACTGATTGTGGACAGGCTCAGTGTCTCTACTGCACTGTCCATGTTACCTAGCAGGGACTGTGTGTGTGTATACAGAAGATGCAATCTGGCACCCAGGGAATGCTCTGTTCCTGCTCTCGATGAATTGAGCTAGCTGAAGTAGAACAGCTTTGGGACGTAAGAGACCTGCAACTAATACAGGTGCCATTAATTTTCAGGAACTCCAAAAATACAAGTCAAGTTGGCCTTTGTTGAGGTGAGCATAGAAAGCAGTTTTTCGTGTCATCGTCAAAACCCTGTGCTTTTTGTCAGGGCATCTGTGTTAGGTTTCTTTTAGACCTGAACACGAATAAAAGTAACAGTTGTAAACAACTGAAAACATAGATTTAATCTTTTAAAATAGGGAAAAGTGGGGACTCAGGTTAGAAGGAACGTCATGCCTGGTGTGGCGGCACACCTTTAATCCCAGCACTTAGGAGGCAGAGGCAGGTGGATCTCTTGAGTTCAAAATCAACAAGGTCTATACAGTGAGACCCTGTCTCAAAAAAAATAAATAAATAAATTTTTTTTTAATGTTAAGAAATCCGGGTGACTCTGAAATCCTTTATGGGAACATACCTTGATGAGGGAGACACTAAGAAGGCATGTGAGGATTAACAAAGTAGATCATTATTTTTGCCATTATCTGATACTGACTGTGGTACTCCAGGAGTGAGACAGGCATGACCTCTATTGAGGGGGAAGAGAAAAGCCTGACCATCTTGGATCATGTAGCTTCTTTTTGTTTTTTTATTTTTATTTGTGTATTTGTGTTTGGTATTTGTGTATGTACACATTAAGTGTGGGTGCACTCAGCTCTACGTTCATGTTTGGAGCCAAAGGTTGATCACTCTTCATCTTATTTTTTGCGAGAGCGTCTCTCACTGTATCTGGAGCTCACCTTTAGCCTGAATGGCCAGTGAGCCTCTGGGATCAACCTGTCTCCACAGATTTCCCAGCACTGTGGTTAGGCCACCGTGCCAGCTTCTATGTGGTTTTGGGGAATCCAAGTCCTCTTGCTTCCATGGTAACTTTGCAGTTGTTTCCTGCTGAACCATTTCCCCAACCCATATAGCCATTTTTTTTTAACTCCCACCTTTAATTTTTATCATTGTGCTTATTGTAATGGTATGTATGCAAGTTAAAATTTACATAGTAGCTACAGTAAGGACTTGGAAACTGAGCTGAAAATGACTTGATGGACTTGTAGACAAGCCAGGCCGAGAGAACCTGTCTGTGACCCTGTTCCTTTGTACCTGAGCCAGCAAAAGATGCTATGTATCAAATTATAAGACTCATATCACTTTTTGGACCCTGTTGTGGTAGATAAATAAACCACCAAAAAGATGACATATTGAAAACTCAGACAGATGAGCACAGGTAAATAAAAGCTAGAAGAGAGGGAAAGTTCTGCCTTCCTGTGGCAGCAAGCAGGGGGCCAGTGAGGCTGGTAGCTTTGTGATTAGGATAAGCACTGGCACCAATATAGACCCTGAAGGGCACTGCCCACAGAGGTATGGAAGAGGTAGTGTAGGGGAGTTAGCTCACTCAGTAAACTAGAAGCCCTGAAGTCCTGACAGAGCAATAGCTCACTAGTGCTCCTTCAGGATTCTCCCCTTGCTTCAGAGCAGCGCCTCTCACTGCTGGCAACAGTGAGTTGCAGGCCAGCCAGGCTACAGAGTGAGACCTTGTCTCAAATATTTGGCCTTTACTTAAGCCATCAGCAAAGCTCCAGGCTCATGCTTCACTCTTTGCACGAATCATGATTCGTGTTGGGAGGTTTGTGACTTCATCCTTTCTTAGCATCATCCTCTTGGTTTATCACATTTCATACCTCCTTTCAGCTGTCAAAATATCAAGTGTTTAGGGTCATCTTGTCCACTAAGCTAGCGAGGAATGTTTAGGTAGTCTTAGATGACAGCATGCCTCAGTGGCCCTAAGCAGGATTTGCCTCTGTGGTTTAACTAACTTAGTTCTCCTAAAAATAGAAGACATGCAATTTATAACTGATTTAAAATTAGCACTGAGTGGACTAATTAAAGACAGACAAGATAGACAGATTAAAATGTCCAGACCCCTCAAGTTACTGGCATTTTCCAAATATCTAGTTTTTTGTTTGTTTTTTAACCTGTCTTTCCAGACTACCCAGGGAAGTGCTGTGAGGACGAGAGTAAGAGTTCGGCATCAGGCATTGCAGGAGAACTTGGGGAAGAGGCACAGGAAGTGCGGGCCCCCACCATTGCTCAGCTGCTGCAGGAGCGAACCCTCTATTCCTTCTCAGAATGGCCAAAGGTATCTGCAGCGTTTTCAGCCTCCACTCAGGCTGTTCCCAGCCTGGATTCCTTTGCATTAGACCTTGCAAAATACTTGTGCCAGCTATGTGCTTCGAACATTGAAGGTGATACACTCAGAAAAAGATAATATTTATCAGACTAATTAAACCATAAGCGGAAAAATGTCGAGTTGCCTTGGTCATAGCACTGCAGATTTGTTCCTTATTGTCCAGACTGCGACATTTATACATTGTGTCCTGAGTGCATCTGAGCACTCCTTTCTGGTCAGCTCCTTCTGAAAAGCCCCTGCTCAGGGACTTTGCAGACGTGGGGAACTTGAAACTTATTCCTCAGAGCTGCTCTTCTTTTTCCCAGGATCGTGTGATAATTAACCGCCTAGATAATATCTGCCATGTGGTGTTAAAGGGGAAGTGGCCCTGCAGCCAACAGTATGAGCCCTCAAGTGCACTGCCCACGCCAGTGTTAACCAACAGTGCAGGTTCTCGAAACAGCCTCTCAGAGCCAGAAGCAGCAGAACACAGCTTCAGCAATGGTGCAGCATTGGCAGCCCAGATCCAGAAGGTGAGGTTATGCCTGGTGTGGGCTACCAAAGAACAGTAGCCACAGCCCACTTTTTTTGTTGAGTCATTTATTCAACAAGTATTTAGGGGTTTCTGTTTGGTTTGGGTGTTTTTAATCGGGTACTTAGTGTTAATTAGGACTCTGGACCTTATTCTGTAGACTGTGGAGAACTATTAAAAGTTTTGATACAAGCCAGGGGTTGGAAATGTGCACACACCATTAATTCCAGCACTCAGGACGCAGAGGCAGGTGGATCTATATGAGTTTGAGGCCAGCCTGGTCTACAGAATGACAGCCAGGACAGCCAGGCTATACAAAAAGAAACCCTGTGGGGGTGGGGAGTTGTTTAAAAAGAAGTATGAAGTAAAAGCAGGGTTTTATACCTAAACTAGAGCCTACATGTTGTCAGGGGAAGCAAAGGAGAGAGAGCGGCATGCCAAGTAAGGATGCTGCAAAGAAAGTGTTCTAGACTACAGGTTAAAGAAAGAAGAAAAAGGAATAAACTTGGCAGCCATGATGAGCAGAGGGTGGGTGTCTCTAAGTCCTTACAGGAAGAGGGTGGTAGCAGATACTAGTTATGAGATCAAGGCAGACAGGGGTTTATACTGAAGGAGGGTGAGTGATTTAAAAGTTTTTAGCACACTGACTCTGATTTGACTGCACCTTAACCTCAGCCACAGACCTTGAAAAACTGCTGACTCTGACTAACTTGGTCTGGTGTGGCTTGGATATTGAGTTGCTTTTGTTTCAACTTCCTAAATGATTCTGATGTGCAGCTGAGGCTGAGAATCTCTGGGCTCAAGCTTACAACTACAGGTATAGTCTGGAAGCCTGTTAAAAGTATAGATCTACCAAAGTAGACTCCAGATCTAATAAGCCACCTGGTGTTTAACACTAGTATCTGAGAAGCCTTGAGGTCACAGAAAATAACTGGAAATAATACAAGGCCTGAGGAAATTAGGGCCGAGAGAAGAAACTGATGTTCGGCCACATAAGTTACATTCAAATTTTTTGCCATGTGTGTTCACAGGAGAGCTTCTTAGCCCCAGTATTCACAAAAGAGGAACAAAAACACAGACGTCCCTATGAGTTTGAAGTGGAAAGGGATGCCAAGGCTCGGAACCTGGAACAATACTCTGCCACCCAGGGGCGTTCCCCCATTGTCCTCAATGGCTGGCATGGGGAATCAGCTATAGACCTCTCCTGCTCATCAGAGGGGTCCCCAGGAGCCACATCCCCTTTCCCAGTGAGCGCCAGTACCCCTAAGATTGGGGCTATCAGTTCACTTCAAGGAGCCCTTGGTATGGACTTGTCTGGAATTCTGCAAGCTGGCCTAATCCACCCAGTAACTGGACAGATTGTCAATGGAAGCCTTAGGAGAGATGATGCCGCCATGAGAAGAAGGAGAGGGAGGCGAAAACATATGGAAGGAGGGATGGACCTCATCTTTTTGAAGGATCAAACACTTCAGGCTGGTATTTTGGTGAGTATATGAGGGTCACTAGGTAAAAACCATTCTACACAGAGAAACAAGTTTATTTCTCAGACATCAAATATTTTATTTATGGATCTTTTACACCTATTTAAGTTGTCCTTCTTGTTTTTCTGTCATTATGAAATGTCCTCCATCATTTCTAGAATAGATAATACTAACCCATTGGTGGCCCTTAAAATGCATGCAGCCTGGAAAAATGAACCAAAGTGTCTTATTTCAAATAGAAGCAACCCAAATCCTCCAGTGTTTCAAAAAAGAGCCAGTGATAGTTGAATGAGCAAGGTCAGGTGACAGGCAACATTCCTGAGGCATAGTGAAGCTCTTTAGGGGTGGATTTGAGAGTGGGAGGTGGAAGGTTGATCCTCACTTTGGTGTTTGGCACTGAAATGGAGCACACCACCAAATTATATGGTCCTCTGTAGAGCATATGTAGACAGCTGCTGTGAGGAGTCCTGCAGATCACACAGAAACTGTGCATTCTGACTCAAAGAAGACCATGGGAGACGTTGAGAGGAAATCTCTAGAGACTGTGTTTAGTGCCTGATGTGTGTTGAATTTTAGCATTTTTTAAAAATCTTGAGTCCTAAAAATTGATAACCACATTTCATAGTTTTTTTTAATGAGTAATAACAGTATTTACTGAGTGCCTACTGTATACCAAGTACTGTGTTCAGAGTTGTTAATAATTGGAGACTCACAACAACTCTATACTGTATGATTTCCTGAAGTTTAAAAGCTTTTAAAAATGGCCATCAGTTGTTCAGCTGCTGAGTCACAGCAGGAAATCAGACCAAGGGCCTTGTTCTCCAGACACTGAGAACATCAGTGGTGAGTTGTTATTTGGGCTGTGTCTTCCTTTCGGGTTTTGTATATCATTTGAGAGGTGGAAGAGGCATATCTTTTTTCCCCTGTCTAGTTCTACACACTAGTTTGTTTAGTTTTGTGTTTTTCATTTTGACAGTCTGACATTTTATTTACATCTTTACACCTACCCCCCTCTTTTTTTCTTTTAAAGGGTAGCCAGGGGTGGTGGCATCTCAGTATTGCTCAGGCTAGTCTCAGATTTGTGGGCTCACTTGAACCTCCTGCCTCAGTCACTAGGATCAGTGGGACCCTCAGATCTACTAGTTGTGACGTCATTGGCCTGAGGTGTGTGTGTATGGTGTGTGTGATAACATTCTTCAGTTAGCATTCACCTTTTTGGTTTTTTGAGATGGAGCTCTCACTGGCCTGGAAACTTGCCAATTAGGCCAGGCTGGCTGGGCAGTGAGCCCAGAGGTCTACCTGTGTCCACCTTCCCAGCTGTAGCATTACAAGCATGTGCTACCACCCAGGGTTTGGTTTTAAGTCTTGAGTTTTGGTAAGGGAGTTTAGATTTATTTTTATTTTTATTTTTTTTATGTATCTGAGTGCTTTGCCTAAATGTGTATATGTGCACCACATGAATGTCTGGCCTCCAGAGTCCAGAAGAGGGCATCACATCCCTTGGAATTGGAGTTACAGATAGTTATGGGCTAGCATGTAGGTTCGAGAATAGCCAGTGCTCTTAATCACTGAGCCATCTTTGAGCCACCTCCCCTGCCACCTACATGCTGAGAGAACGTGCTGTCTCCCCACTGTTAAAGGCATGTGCTTATTTTCTAGAAATACAAAGCAGTGATTTATTCCAAAGGAATGTCTGCTAGGGAAAAAAATCTCTGGATAATTTCTAAATTTGTTGATATAAGCATTATCAGCACTATTGTAGGGTTTATCAGACCTATTGTGGGTGTTGGTGATTCAGAGCTGAACAGACACAGTCAAACCACAGAGGAGGAACAGGTGAGCAAGCCCCAGCATGGAAGTCTCTGGGATGTGAGAAATCTGAACAAACTGCTGGACAGAGGAGGCAGTGCGTAGGGTAATGAGTGATGGTGACAAAGGATTGGAGCGTGAGGATGGCAGTCAAGCCTGCTGAGTAGACAGGGTAGAGAGCATTCCAGTGGCAAATACCTAGCATGTGTAAGAGCAGCGAGGAGACGGTGGCTCAGTGGGCTGAAATTCAAGCATCCAGTAGCGATGATGAGGTGGGAGCAGCTGGAAAAGTCGAAGAACACCTACATGCTCTATAGTAGAGCCATGTAGAGATGGGAGCTCATTGTGTCCTGCCATGATTATCTACACATACTCATTTTTTTTTTCCCATAATTCAGGAAGTCCATGAAGATGCAGGACAGGCTGCCCTGAGCACCACACACCCTGAAGGGGCAGGAGCTGCTCCCTCCGCTCCTGAGCCAACAGCAGCATCCAGTAACCAGGCTGAGAAAGCTGTTCCCAGCAAGAGCCTACTTGACTGGCTACGGCAGCAGGCTGACTACTCCTTGGATGTTCCTAGCTTTGGGGCAGTAAGTATTGGTTGTTGCTACCCCAGACCACTGTTAGCTCACTGCTAACTTGGATCAGTTTTTGCTGAGGGTGGAAGCTTTTTGGAAGAAATATGTGTTAACTGAGAACATCATTTTAAGGATTGTTTTGTTTTGTTTTTGTTTTTGTTGTTTGTTTTAGTTTTTAAAGTTTAAATTCTGGCTAAATCCTATGATAACAGAAATTGCAAGAGCGTACCACCAAGTAGACATGCAAAAGTTGTAAAGACAGACTTGACTTAAGTTTACTCAACTCTCTAAGATCTCCCTAGAAATGACCACACAGCATTGTAAGTTCACAGAGAAATCCTTAGGTTGTATAAATTCTACCACTTGAAATTTTTTCCCAGTTTAGTGTACTGGTACTTCTGCGGCTCTGTTCTTGCAGTTGCTCTGGTGGGCTTTTCGTTCAAGTCACCTTGATGCCTTTGCTGTGTCCTCCCAGTTAGGAACCGTAGCAGGTCTCCTGCACACTGGTGTTCAGTCTTGGTTCTTCCTTTCTTCTTGCTCATGTGCCCACCACCATCTGAGTCACGGGATACATAGACAGCACCCAGGAGCACAGATCACAGGTGCACTCACATGAGAGCTGCAGAACCAGCTAGTCGGTCACAGTGAAGAGACTTCGAAGGGCAGGAGTGCTTCCACAGTGCCCTGGGAAGCTGGGAAGTCCGCCCCAGGCCCCAGTCAAGGGCATGGGCCCACACAGCTTGTTTTCCAGCTGCTGTTGGAGTCCTGACTTCCTCGAGGAGAGAGGTTAAGTGAGGGTTGGTAGTAGAGGGCTGTGGAAAGCGCCACTGGGGAGAAAAGAAAAAAACTTGCTCCACCCATATCAGACTGTGGCAGAGTGTTTGTAACATTTTTCTCCACTAACCTCCTAGAGTTTTTCAGACAAACCCAAGCAGAGGAGACCACGCTGCAAAGACCCTGGAAAATTAGACATCAGCTCTCTAAGTGGAGAAGAGAGGGTTCCTGCCGTCCCCAAGGAGCCGGGGCTGAGGGTAGGAAGAGGGCCTTGGGTGTGGGAGCAAGGGGATCATCTTGATTATGCCATGCCTTGCACACTTGAGAGAAAGCCCTGCTGAGCAGTGGGTAGCTGGATGGCGTTTTCCCAGAGGACAAGAGGCCAGCGCAGAAAGCTTAAACCGCAGTAAGTGCCACAGACTTGTCAAGCAGCTGCGTGTCTCCTGAGCTTATGTTTTCCATCTTCACCTCCTAAACACTTTGTTAAACCTATCTGTACAGTTACAAGGGATGAAAACCTTAGCTCTGGACAGCAGTCTGCTGTTTCCAGTTTAATAGATGCCATCATGGAAACTCATGTCTTACCTAAGTTTTTAATGACCAAGTAACAACGTTTCTTCCTAGTGCTTCTGCACTGGCAATGAAAAACAGCTGACTCTAAGCACTGCCCTTTTCCTATTATAGAATCATAAGACTGGAACCAGCTTCAAAGACATCCGCAGAATACTTGCAGAGTCTAACGAATCCAAGTTAATTATAGTTTACAGATGGATACAAGTTTGGAATAGGAGAGTCCTAACCTCTAGGGGGCAACAGTGACATTTCACTTAAGAAATATTGGCCAGTGAGTGCACTGCATATCTTGGGTATTTTATCTGTAGTGCATCACAGAGAGGAGCTCCTAGAAATTCCTGTAGAGACATTTGCTCTTCCTCGGCTCTTCCATAAATGCAAGGACACTATCCACCTCTTTAGCCAGCTATAGCATTCCCTGCATCAGCTTCTTTGGTAGGATTGCCAGTGTGATTTCTTATTTCTACTGCAAACACCCTAGTCATTCCTCTGGAGAAAAGGAGTTGTCACTGGCTTTGTTACTCACCCAGCAGCTCCATGGACAACTGCCTTCACTCATCTTTATTTGCTGCCACAGCTGCTTCAGGGCAGGCCTGGTCAGTCCTCAAATCTGTCACATTGGAAGGTTTTCCTCCCTTCCTATCCCTGTTCCTTTCCTTGCTCTTGGAATGGCTGTACTTAGACCATGTGTTACCATGTGACCCTGCTTCTGTCTCTATTCTACCTATGTACACCCATTCTTTCCCCTGTGCCTCAGCACATAGTGTCTTGAAAAAGGTCAGGAAAAGACCTCCAGTTATTGCCTTGATATGATCCCTGAGCTGTTGGCTTACAGACATGCCATTGGCCACCTTGTTTCTTTCTACAAGCCCAACAGTTTCCCTTGTATTCCCTGGAAATCAGTGCTCATTACTCCTTCACAAACACTGACCCCTTGCCAGCAAGCCCATTTCTAGTCTTGCAAGGCAATCTCTAAGGTGCGTTTCCTCCCTTTATGAAATGACACTCCCTGCATCTGAGGCCCTTTTCCTACACTGATGCAAGAACAGGAAGTTTTGTCTACCTGGCTTTTAGGGCTGCCAGTCTTCCCAACACACAGGTAGGCAGTGGTCCTCGTCAGCTCTTCCAGGACTTACTGCCTCTTCTCTCCCAAAGGAAATCTTAGACCATGTAAGCGCGTGTACCAAAAAGCTTATAAACAACAGAAACTTATTTCTCATAGTTCTCAAGGCTAATGAAGGTTAAGTATCTAGAGAGGGTCCAACATTCACAACCATCTTGCTGCAGTCTCGCATGGGATGTGACAAGTAAGCTCCCTGGGATCTCTTTATGAGGGCTCTAATGCCATTCATAAGGACTTGGCCCCTATGATCTCACCGCGTGTAAAACCGTCACCTCCCCCAGCTTTGGAGATAGGATTTTAACATATAGAGTCTAAGGCAGAAACTCTTTCCCTTCTCAAAATAGATTAAGACCCATAAGGAACTTGGTTTGAGCTCAGAGTCTGGCTGTATATGCTGAGGTTTGTCTGGCATATGACACTAAGGGTAGTGAGACTCAGCTTTGCTCATAAGCTGTGTCTGTTCACACGTATTTAGTGTATAGAGAATGCCTTCTTTTGTTTGCTGCAGGTATGCTGTCACTATCTAGCTGTCACCACTATCACACATGTGAGCGTTGATAGGATGTGCCATCAAACTTACACTCAGATTTTACTAGTGATTCCAAAAATGTCCGTATACTTGGCATTGTTTAGTTTGGTTTTGCTTTGCTTTGGGGATTTCTAAACATTCAGCTACTAGATCTCTTTTCACCCAATATTTGTTGGATAAGCCCTTGTAACAGTAATGAGACTGATCTGGTCATTTTTCTATTGCTTCTACCCAAGAGTTTGAGGGTTGGAACAAATGCCATCATATATTGATGAAGCTGTTATCACATCAAAATGCCATGCAGTCATCTGGAAAGCAGCTTTGCCTGCACTGTTCCTTGAACACAGGCACTCTCTCCAGGCCTTCCCTGGAAGAGGAAACAGGTTTGCTCCCCAGGGTATAATTACCAGGGTGGAGAGCTGCCAAAGCCCGATTTGGCTGCTGTGTGTGGTCGAAGTGCTGATGGGAGGGCCACCTGTCTGTGGTGGGCAGCATCTGGGTGGCTGAAGTAGCTCTCTTCCACAGGAAGTGGTGAGGGCTGACTTCCTCTGGCAGTGATTTGTGCTTTGCACATAAATCATTCTCTTCACGTGGGATCTTCTGCTCTCTAGACCTGAAGAGAAAAGAACAGCATCCACCTCCCCCATCAAGCTCTCATTCCTCAGAGGACCCTGGGCTCTTACTGTATTTGCAACCCATCAACGGCAGGGAGAGGATGCTTTTAGACGTCCTGGAGGCTGAGGAGGCCTCTGCACCTAGTAGGCAGGAGCAGAGAGGCCAGATCATAAATGAGTTAGTTAGCCCTTGATGCCCTGACAAGAAACTCTGTTTAAATTGTGGTAACAGTCTTACTTAGATCAGGTGGTTAGAAAATGGGATGTGGTGTTCTTATCAAATGCCAAGCCTGTTTTCTTCTGAACAGAAAGACTTTGGAGGTGGAATGTGCCCTTCACAGTGAACAGTGATGGAGGAATTAGAACGTGTGTGGTGTAGAGGGAAAAGACGCCCCAGCACTTCCCCTTGGCTCTCTGCTGTAGGTGGTCTACAGAGAAGGGGCCTCAGATAAGCTGTGAGATGCAGCTGTGCTTAGCTGCATCTCACAAGTGAGGCTATGGCCAAATAAGGGGCCAGGATGGCATGGTGTAGACAGAAGCCCAAAGCAAGGTGGTTTACATCAGTGAACTTAAGACAGACTAGTAGAAAGTCATCCTTTTAGTTAGATCCCCTTCTTCAGGTCTTGTTGTCTCTCTTTAGAAATAAGCAGTCAGGAGTTTATTTCTAGTGAAAACCCAAAACCAGAGTGAGCCCTTGCCCAGCACTCCAGGACAAACCATCCTGGCATATTGCCAGTGGGTGGTCTTGTTGGGAACAGAGGTGCGTGGCACAGTTTAGTATGAAAAGAGCCTGGGTGCTCTTCCACTCAGTCCCTGCCAGCTCTGCCTGCAGGGTCCTTGCTTCTCAGTTTAGAAAGGGAAGGACTCCTTATGTAACTGTTGAAGTGGCTCCTTCCAGGTCAATGATACTAAACTAAGGCTTTTTTAAGAAGTTCTTTCAGAGCTGCCATCATAAAGCTTTTTGTCCATGATAACTGTTTTTTTAATCTGGAATATTCTTTAGGAAAGTGAAGGATAAGCATAGCACTTCAAAAATAGCCTTCTGGGTATTCAGAAACATCTGAGTCACATGTCTGTGAATTGTTAGTTCTCTGTGATGTGACACTGCCATCTGATGTGGTGTTTGAATAAGGTTAGATGAGGTGGTGAGATGAGTTGGGTTAGAGGCTGCTATACATTTCTGCTGCTCTTTCTGTCACCCCCTATTCCTGAGCACCTTCCTTGGGGCTGACCAATCCCTGTGGGGAGATAGATGCATCCTGTGAGCTTCTCGTGGAGCCTACCATGCCTGTTCCTACAGCCCACTGAGAGCCTGAAACGAGTGTCACCAATAGCCATGGCGACCCTTCAAGCAGAACTCTGTTGAGTATTGTGAGGGTTCTAATTTTTAATAGTTTTGGGAGAAGAGGGTCGGAGAGAGCAATGGGAGATGCCAGAGCTATGAGGAAAGTTCCAGTCTCAGGAGACTAATAAGGAGATCCCTTACCTGTTCCAAAGCCCAGTCTCCAGGGCCAGATACCCTTGCTTCCATGGCTTCCTCTTCATGTGCCACAGCTCCAGGTCCTGACAATAGGATTCCTCTGGCTCTTTGTTATCTGCTAGTAAGATTTGCACCTCCACTTTTACAATTTTCTGCTCCATTGAGAAGTGTGGCCAGAACACTGCCTCTGATTCTCAGACTGGCTGTGGAGTCCAGCTTCTTCCTCTAGATCCTTGCTTTGCCCTCATTCCAGACTCTCAGGAAGAAGCACCAGATCAGCTCAGAGAGATGCTGGGCTCATCCTCACATGTGCAAGCTGTTCCACCACACTGCCTTGATGTGTCCAGTGGCACAAAACCCATCACTGACACTTTGAACATTCTGGTTTCACCCTTGCAAGAGTTGAGGGAAGGTTGTAAAAAGAATGCCAGCTTTGTGACAGGACTATAGGAAGGAGATACAGGGCAGTGGTGCCTCTCCTTTGTGTGTGGAAAAGAGCAGCTACCTACATGAAGGGGCTTTCCTTGTATCACCCTTCTGTATGAGAAAAGGCTGAGACTGCTCGACAACACACAGGTATTTTAATACTGAGGATCTGTATTACTTGACAAATTAACAGCAGAGAAGAGTTTAGGACAACAGAGAAAGGTCTATCTATGGCCCAGGGATTGCAAGCAGCAAATGGAGAGAGCAGTCACTCTTTCTATAGGGATTCATATCACCTGCAAAAAAAAAATTCAGAGGTTAAGCTATTATAATTTCAATAGCTTCTGTAATTTCCTCTCCACAACCAGACCATGGGCCCCAAGGAGCAGGTTTTTGCTGCAGCCTCCACCTCCCTTGCCACTGTGTACCCTCCTTGTCTCCACCATCAAGGCCTTGTGCTCATCTGTGGTTTGTGCTGTGGTCCTGATAAGGCATGGTGGGGAATGGTCCGTGTGCTCAGTGCTAGAAGACATTATGAGTCTTAGGAGCTAAAATGCTGACTCTGGAGCTCTTTGCTAATTAAAAAATTGGAGAGTCCTTAATCCCAGCACTCAGGAGGCAGAAGCAGGCAGATCTCTGTGAGTTTAAGGCCAGCCTGGTCTACATAGCAAGTTCCAAGACAGCCAGGGTTATATGGACAGACCCTATCTCAAAAACAAACAAATTTGTGGAGGGGAGAACTCCAAAAAGAAGGAAAATATAAGGTCTTCCTTAAGGGAAACCAGAGCCTTATTTATTCAAGTGGCAGTGCCCAGCAGTGCTCAAGGTCCTTCATTTCTACAGCCTGTGTGTATATACATCCCTTTTCATCTCCAGTCAAAACTTCCAGGGATTCAGAAAATTTTGGGACACAGACATCATTAACATACCATGTCCCTAGCAAGTGTTCCTTCCTATGGCTGGGCAGGATGGCAGGATGTTAAACACTTTACTTTCTGTGACTTTAAGTGTCACTGTCCTTTTTTTCTTTCTTTTTTTTTCTTTCTTTTTTTTTTTTTTACCAAAGCTGACCTACCCTGAGTCTCACTATCAACTGTAGTGTTGCCCAGTCAGCCTTTAAATTCGAATATATTTGCCTCCAAAACCCCACCCACAATGCTCTGCTCTGCTGCTTCAGTACACTCTTCTTGTTGTGAGAAAGGTGACTGCCATGTTCCCGTGTAGGCTTAAGAGTCAAGACCTGAGGCATCATCGGTGCTGGTCTCTCGTCCCCAGCTCTGCCAGTTTCTCATACAATAGAAACTGCTCTTGTCAGCCAGTGTTGGAAGCACTGTTTGATGGGAACAGCCATCTGGTTGCTTCTTGCCACTAAAAGCTCTCAGCCTCTAAGAGACAAACCCCTCTGGGCCTTTGGACAGGAGATACTTTTTTCCACTAGAGCCCTATGTGGAACTGGGGCTAGGCTATGCCAGTACACAGCTGCAGCCACCACCTGCAGTCTGGTAACTCTCTGCATCCCATGTTTCTTTGTCCTTTTTCAGGGGTTTCTCCCAGAAAGCAAATTCAATCACACCCTAGCTGAGCCTGTGCTTCGAGATGCAGGCCCCCGCAGGAGGGGGAGGCGGCCTCGGAATGAACTCCTAAAAGCTCCAGCCATTGTGGCAGACTCTCCCTCTGGAATGGGACCACTGTTCATGAACGGGCTGATTGCAGGGATGGACCTGGTAGGATTGCAGAATGTGAGAAATATTCCAGGCATTCCTCTCACTGGGCTGGTGGGCTTCCCAGCTGGCTTTGCCGCCATGCCTACCGGTGAAGAGGTCAAAAGCACCCTGAGCATGCTACCCATGATGCTGCCAGGCATGGCCGCAGTGCCCCAGATGTTTGGTGTTGGCGGACTCCTCAGCGCACCCATGGCAACCGCCTGCACTGCCACTGCATCAGCGTCCCTCTCAAGCACAACAAAAAGTGGCCACTCAGCCACTGAAAAGACTGCAGAGGACAAGCTGAGTGGCCGTGATGTAAAAGCAGACACTCTGGTCGAAGACAAGCCTGGCCCTAGTCCGTTTTCTGATCAGTCTGACCCCACAATAACTACTAGTAGTCCTGTGGCTTTCAACCCATTTCTCATCCCAGGGGTGTCTCCTGGACTCATCTACCCATCAATGTTTCTTTCCCCTGGCATGGGCATGGCTCTGCCAGCCATGCAGCAGGGCAGACACTCAGAAACGGTCGGTCTTGAGAGCCAGAAGAGGAAAAAGAAGAAAACCAAGGGGGACAGCTCCAACCCAGAGCCTGCTTCCAGGTGTGAGAAGGAGCCAGGCGGTGATCAGAACTGCACAGAGTCCAGCACCACCTTGTCCCCAGAGAGAGAACTTGTGGCGCAGGCCGGGGAAGGGGCCCTCAAAGACTCCAACGATGATACCAATTAGAACTTTTTCATTTAAGAAATTATTGTGACTTGTAAGTTTCTTATCCCATAAAGGTTTGTTACTTCCCTCACTTCACCTTCATAAGAACCTGTGTTTTCATCAGTAATATTTACCTACCTAATTTCCTGTCTGAGAACTATGGTAACATGTCAGTAGTTGCAGGGTCTTGCCACTTCATTAGATAAGTGTCATCTACCTAGTCTAGGAGGCACAGAATTCTTTCTTTTATCCAGTTCATTCCAGCAATCATAGTTGATACAGTACTTGGCGACATACTCTTCCCCCTTATCTTTCAAGTCCCACTGACCTGAGGAAGAAAATGGCAGAAGAAAACTGTGTAGGGTTTAACCCTGGGGCCAAAGAGCAGGGACAAAAGTGAGAGCAAGGTCTTTGCTTTGTGAGAGGTCACGTAGGAAGAGTGTATCAAGGAAACCAAAGGGCACAGAGTAGGAAGTGCTGGTGCGTCTTTTCTAGGTCATGTGCCCCGGTTTTATCATGGTTACTGAGTAGTGTAGTCTAAAGCATATAAACTAATGGTGAAAGTGCACATACTGATGGCTTCTTTGAAACAGGAGCCTTCCTGATAGTGATACAGTTTTCCCCTCGTGGGTTTTCCCACCTGCAGCAAGAAAAAAGTACTGGCCACCTAAGCCGCGTGCCTATCTCCCCGCTGAATCAGATGTTTCAGCACCTTTGAGTTGCAAGTGGGAGGGCACTGGTCACCCTGGTCCACAGGTACTGCTGGCACTTATCCCACCGGAACTCTAGCCACTCACTTCCCACTCTGGGTTAAGAAACCTCTGAATTTTGTTTTGTGTTCTTTCACCCAGAGCCAGGCTTTCTGGAGCCTAGGAAGGTAATCACTCAGCACTCGCTAGATTCTGCCATCGGTGTAGCGTGTCAAAACACACCACCTTTAACATTACAGCTGTGAAGGTTTTCCTTTTTTCACTCTCATTCTACTCTGTCTATATTGTAGAGTTGGGCCCAAAATCCAAATTATCAGTCAGGCAAGGTTATGTTAAGTCAACAGTGTTCTCAATCCAGCATCTCCATATTGAAGAATTGAACAGGGACGAGCTCACCCAATGGCACTTCAGCTTCCCATTTTCTTATCCCCTTCCCCTTCCATCATGTTCCTCCTGACAGTCTATCTTCGTGGACAGCTCATGTCTGAGACTTGACCCAGCCAAGCCCAGTTCTCTGGGGCACAGGGCAGATGGAAGCTGTCCCGAGTACCAGATTCACTTCGTTGTCACAGTTGACTGTGTTTTTACTGTTTCTGTTACAGTTTTGCTAATTTATCCGAAGGTCCGAAAGTTTGGCATGCTATTTCAGTTTGCATTATTTATTTATGATGATTTTGTCATTGTCTTTTATACATTTGGGGTTATAAATTATGTAAATGTTAAAATGAGCATCTCAAAGAAGTCTGTTAAATTGTGACCGAAAAAACCAATCAGGTGTATTTTCAAAAAGGAGAGTCCCAGTTTTATGAATCATAGATATAAACTAGAAATTCTATAACTGATCCTATAAGAAGGAAGACTCCAAGAACTGAATAAATGCTATTTAATGACGTCTTTGTAGTGTAGAAGGTCTGTGATGCTGACAACAGATTTCTTAGAAATGCTGCTTGCTATTGAACTAACATTCTGTTCAGTTTTGCCTCCAGTGGAAGCAGAAAGGGTTTTTCAGCTGTTAAATCCTAAAAAAAAAGAAAAATCAATATAATTTATTTATGTAAAAGAAACACTCAATCAATATATTTTTGAACCTTTTAAGTACTAATTTTCTTTTTATCAAGTAGAAAAAAAAATGTATTTGCCCTAAATCCTTAAAATACAAATGCTATAAAAACTCCTGTATCTTGAAAGCCTTACTGCAAATGAGCATTATAGACGCCCAGCAGAGTCTGCTCTTCCTGTTGTCTCGTGGTGTTATTTTACGTGGAAACCTGCTTTCTGCGGCTTCCACTTAAACCTCCAAGTAGGTCACAGGGTTCGGTGTGGACCCGACTTAACCACCAGCATGCGCAATCCCTTGTTATATCTTACCAAACCTGTATGTTAACTCTCGGGTGTTTAGGCTTATGTTGACTGCTGTTGTGACACTGTTTGCAAAATGAAATTGACACTGTGGATTATTTGCCCTGTAAGGCATAAGTGCTTCTTATGATTATTTTGGTGTTTCTGAGAGCAAAAGCCAAATTTAAACTCTCTTCAGCAAACTTGAGCCTCTTCATCTAATTCCATGTCACTCACAGCCATAACTTCCCTTGGTCATTCTTCATCCATGTCTCACAAAATAAATTGTCTGTGGTCTTGATCCTGGATTCAAAAGGGAAAATTCAAAATTCAGATTCTTATTAAGGATTTCACTGACACTTGGATATCTGGCAGTTTATGAATGTATCGCGTGTACCAGGAATCTACAGCCAAATTCCTGCTGGACATCACTCATGGGGGCTGACCTGACCCACTCTACTACCAGAACACAGATTAAATTGTGCTTTAGAAAGCAATTAGTGCCATACCCTCCCTCCTCCAGACCCTTACCGAAAAATTCATTAGAACCTGGAATCTCTAAGCCAGCCAGCCTGCCATGGGTGGTGTGACCCATGAGACACAAGAATGCCTGCTCTCTCTTTAAGGACTTTGTTTCCCTGGCTCTGGCGAAGCACGGCTCCTTGGCTCCAGAAGGTGTAGATGAGGCTGGAAGAAAAGGAGTGGGCCTCAGTTAAGGTGAAGCATCTCACTAATCCAGCCTCCCCTGTGAGTCCCTGTTGAGAGCCCACACATAGGCATACGAAAAGATGAGATGTTGATAGCGGAAGAGTCTTTTGCTACCATTTCTCAGGTGAGAAAGTACAGTCACCAGCTTAAGATCACTAGTGGAGGGCCAGCGAATGGCTCATTGGGTGAAGGAACCTACTGGCCAAGAACGATTACCTAAGTTTGATCTTCAAAAGCCACCTGTTGGAAGGAGAGAACTGACTCCTGAAAGTTGTCCCCAACCACGCAAGGGTTACTCAGTATGCTTTGCCCCTCCCCACCATGCAAGGGTTAGTGAGTACACTTTGCCTACCACCACCAAGGGTTAGTCACTGCAGTTTGCTAGTCTTTCCAATTTGCCATAAGTGACCTCACTTGTCTTTTCAAAGTATTTGTTGCCGTTTAAGAGGAAACTGCATCTAAACCACCTATGAAAATGGGCTGCCCAGGCTCTTAGTCTTAGGAAGCATAGCTGAAACCGGAGCTTACAGTCCCACTGGCAGAAGACAACACCCCAGTCCTGTCTTCCGTGATACTCGTCTGGGACCTCTCAGCTTGAAGGCCAAAACCCTGAAGAACTTAAATAAAGACTTGGCACAGGGGAAAGGGGGAGGCACAAAGCCATACCCATTGAAGAGCTTCATGCCTGATTGCCATCTAATCTCATTAAGTGGCCACTTTCATGCGCCTAGTCTGTAGCCCTCAAGAGTTTTCTTTCTTGAATCAGGATTGGGGTTCCCCAGACCTAAGGACTTGGTTTTTGTTTGCTTGTGTTTTCAGTTTCTTGAGACCTGAAATTCAGCTTCTTTGGATCTGAAGTTCAGGAGCTGAACAGCAAGAGCCCAGGACATGTTACTTGTGGTCCTCTTACAAGAGATCTGTGGGATAAAATGGGAAACAGATAAATTAAGTACTGTCTCCTACTAGGACAGTATTTCATGTGGTCAGCATGGGACTGGAAATAAAGTGTGAGTGGCAAGTCAGTTGGTTGAGCTCTGCTGGTTGAGCCCTGGAGAACAAAAGCAGAAGTCAGGAAGGGAGGAGTAGCGTCCCTGGCAGACCTCTTGGTTTTCTGGAGACAAAGGAGCAACACTCCTGCCCTTGTCTGAAATGGATCCTCATCTGTGATCATTTGTATCCTGAAGGGTCAGTAGTGGGATTGATGGAAATGAGCAGGGGTGGGGATTGCCAGCTCCATTAGGAAGAGAAAAACCAAGGATAAAGAGCAAAGAAGTACTTGCTGCATGTCCCCAGACACATACACGGGGGTAAGCTCTGCAGGAAACGAGCTTTTTGGCCCAACTGCAAGGCCCACACACAAGAAAGGTTGCTCCCTGTGTGACCTGTGTTCTGGGTGGGTGAAGAGACCATAGTAGTGCCAGGAACTGGGAGTTAGTTCAGTACTCATTACCAGGACTTAATTCAGAGTACTTAATGGTCCTGTCCTCAGTCCCCACAATAACTTTCTGGAACTATCTTTATATCCATAAGAGACCCAAGGTCCAGAGATGGTAAATAGCTTGTCCAGTCAGTGAGCTGGTCAGTGACAGAGCTGGGCTTTGAGGATCCAGATTGGTTCCAGAACCATAAGTTGACTGGGGAGTTGGGGGGCACAGGCAGCTACTCTGCTTTGAAACTCCATAAAGCAGCATTAAATACAGATGGCTGAGGGCAAGGACCATGCTGGTTCGTGCTGCTCTTTGCCATCAGTAGCAGCCCAGGGGCCAGTGGTGAGCAGTTAACTTTGGCAAGTATTTCCTAGCTCTGCTATACTGGTATTAAGAGGCCTCTGGGCTGGGTTATAGTCTGGAGAAATCTTGGTATCTCTGTTCTTGATCTCACCAGCCTACTGCCAAGGAGCCATGTGAGAAGTGGCTTCCCCTCTCGAATGTAGAAGAATGGCAGGGCTTGAGCACATGCATGCTCAGCTGGAAGAACCGCAAGGGGGGGGGTGCTACAAAAGAGAACTCCTCGCCCACTTTTGGCCTCCCACCCCAGCCAGCTGAACTACATGTGCCACTGATGATCACCACCGCACCTGCTGCTGTCCCTGTGGGGCACTGTGTCCAGGCTCAAGAGCTGTGAGCATGTCACAACGTGTTCCCCAGATGAGAACCCAGTTCAGGTAGATGGCCACCGGCCTTCAGTGGCATGACCAGTGAGCAGAAAGGCAAGAATGTACAACGGGCTGGCCGTGGCTTTGTGCATGAAGCCACAGGCCCCACATAGCTTTCTAGAATGAAGCCACTCAACTATAGCCACGGGCTAAGAAGGAACTTAATATGCATAAACTATGGAAAAACCGAAGGAACGTTCCATGGACATGGAGATTATATCACATTCAAATTAACATGAGATTTGTTAGTGCTCAGCCATACTCTTTCCAGGTTCTCTATGCTGCTTTTGTGCTGGCACTGCTGTTGTCCCAGGAGCCTATGGCTGTGAAAGCCTAAGATGTTTATTCACTGGCCCTTGACCAAGAATGTCTGCTGACCCCTGGCCCAAACATCAATTTAATTCATAGACTCTGTGTTAAGTCAGTTCATACTCACATGAACTCAAAACATGGTTCTATAGGAATGTGGACACTACAGTAGAATGGGAGACTCACATTTGCATTTAAGATAAAAGGCTGCAAGCAGCCCTGGACTCCAGGCAGCCCTCCTAAGCGACCTGTAAAGCCCGACAGCATCCTTTCACTTTGTAGGTAAGTTTAGTCTACACTATCCTGCCCTTTTCACACTTTGGGGGAGCCTCAAGAAGGGAACCAGAGAGGGCAAATTTGAAGATGCTGTCCACTGATGAGATTGTTAAAGAGGACCCCAGAAGTTCATGAGGAAAGTCAGGGTATTAGGAGAGAACCAGGAGGCAAAGCCTTGTCTGTGGCTTGTTTGACAGTGAAACTATGAGAGTCCTCATAAGCGGCAGAGGCTGGCCAGCAGAGTGGAGCATGGGGAGACAGGCCTGGCAGACAAGCCTGACATCAGCGCAGAAATAAGAGAACTCATCCCACCACTACCCAGGATCAAGGGTGACAAACAAAGCTCCTGAGCTCCCTCCAGTCTGCTGGACTCTGAAATGGCTCTCCTGCAGTGGGCCAAGCTGGCTGTACCCTGCTTTGGGGATCTGATTGTTCAGTGAGTGACAAGGCTGACCCAGAGAATGATTAGGTTCTGTAGCCATTACTCTCCGACTTAACACCAGGCAGAAGGACTTGAGACACATTGTTTTGTTCACCCGCTGGCCTGTGTGTGCTGCCACACAGAGATGGCAGTCACCAGTAGCTTCGGAGTGTGTCCCAACCTGAGGAAATGCCACAGCATTCAAAAACGAAGATGGGGATTTCCCTCATCAACAGCCTAGTAAATTTGTGTCAACCCTAGTGGGCAAAATTACAGAAGGAATTCTCGGAAGATTTACATATCAGTCTGCTGGAGCTGCCATTACAGAATCGCTTAGTATGGGCAGTGTAAACACATTTTCTGCACCATCTGGAGGTCAGAACTCCAAGATCTGAAATCCCGTCTGTTTCTGCTGAACACTCTTACTGGTTTGCAAACAGCTGCCTTCTCCTGGTGGGCACCCAGAGCAGGTGCATGGCAGAGGAGAGTTCTTTGAAGCTCCTTGTAAGGATGCTAATCCTACTGAGTTGGGATCCCACACTTATGACTTCATGTAACGTTAATCCCATTCCACAAAGATTCCACTGGATAGAGCCATACTGGAGTTAGGGCTTCGATAGACGGGTTTGGGAGGAAGGACTTACATTCATTCCATAATGTAGCCAGGGCTTACTGTCAGACAAAGAAAGATGCTCTTGGCACTTTTCATCACAATGTACAAAGTGGAGAGCCGTGAGCACCCACCTCTGTCTGAATGGCTGTGCTCACAGGTTGCTGAGAAACAGGTGTGTCCATCCAAGGAGCCCTCCATGCCTCACAGGCACTTTGCTGTAGGTCAGTGATTCTCAACCCTCCTAATGCTGCGACCCTTTAATACAGTTCCTCATGCTGTGGTGACCCCGGCCATAAATTTATTTTCACTGCTTCTTCATGACTGTAATTCTGCTACTGTTATGATTCATAATGTAAATATTTTTGGAGACAGGTTTGTCAGAGGGGTAGTGACCCACAGGTTGAGAACCCCTGCTCTAGAAAGCAGCAGAGTTTGTGGACTTGGATGCCTGCTACACTCAAGGCTGAGGACATACCTGGAGGACATACAGGCTTACCGTGGCAGGAGGTGATGGAGACCAGACTCTTGACAGAGCATGGAAATTCAGATGTTTGCATTTTCTTGATATTTTGAAATACATTGTATTTATTCTTTGAGAATTCCATGCTTGTCTATGACATATTTTGATCATAGTTACCCTCCTACACCCCCTCCAACTTCTCCCAAACTCCTCCCCACCACATCATCCTCCCACCTCCATAGTCTCTCTCTCCCTTTCCTCTCTCTCTCTCTCTCTCTCTCTCTCTCTCTCTCTCTCTCTCCCCACTGAGTCCAATTAGTGTTTCTAGTATGAGCGTGGGTGCGGGCCCCCCATGGGAGTACGGCCAGCCTATCAGTAGCCACATCCCCCAGCAGCTGTCAGTAGTGCCTCCACAAGGGGTGAGGCTTGCTGAGCACTCCCTGACACCCCCAGACTCCCCAGTCCATGCTGGAACCAGGAGTTAAGGAGAATCGCTGTGAAATGATATTTGTCGGCCACGACAGGGCTTTGCACATGAGCTCGCACGGCAGTTGCCTTCACGAGACCTGCCCACGATCAACTTCTGTGACTTTTAAGTGGCTGCAATCAGTTCCTCTTCACACTCTGAAGCAGACAAATCATCTGTCTGCAGGCTGAGCCTCGTTCACAGAACACATTTGCTGTTTGAGTGATTACAGACCCAGGGGTGCTGACAGGTTCCTGATACAATCCACAGATAATAGGGAGATACAGAAGCAGATTTCGGGTGACTCCCCTGCCCTTCACTGCAGTGTCCTCTGGCTTTAAAAGCAGGCTGATCAGAGGGTTTCGTGCAACCCTGAGGTCAGCCAAGTAGTGTAACAGAGTTCCCTAGGTCTAACCTGTCCTTAGTCCCTACAACTCAGGGGCCCCTATTGGAGTGTATGACTGCAGCATCACCCTTTGATTTTCTCCCAGTGCATCTGGGCTCCTTAATGATTGCCAAAAAGCGAGAGGTCTTACCATAGTCCCCTGCAGCGCTGAATATGGGGAGCAGAGTAGCTGAAGGGAGGCAGAGGGAATTCCCCGCCATGCTTCCTCTTTCCTGCATCTGTCCAGGCTGTGACAGACCAAGATAGCTGTAGCTGCCTGGACACCACTCCCCACTCCCCGGCATGCCCTTCCCGCCTCCACATCAGCTCTCACCCAGACATTTCCACTTGCGGATCTCAGACTTTCCAGACAGCAAAGAGGATGGCCAAGCAGGGAGGGGAGAGTGAGCCATAGGATTCAGCGGGGATTGGACATAAGGTCCCAGCTATTTCCACCATCCAGGAATCCCCTCCTAATCCAGGCCTACTTCCAAGCTCCTCTTCCCTGGGACCCCAAAAACCACCCTTCTTACATAGCTCTGGCAACTCTTATATAAGTTTCCATCAACAGGCCATTGAGGCATGGTCACCACAATCTGAACTGCCACTCAGGCTTGGAATAAAATTCTTTACAGACATAGGGGGAGACCCTGATGAAGTGTGGGCAGCAGCATGGTGAACTCTTCTTTGTACCTCAGTGGAACTGGGAGAAATGAGCCCAAGACCCCTAGCACCCAAGTCAAGTAAGTGCTGAGAAACCCCTGACTTTGCTATCTGGAGTTTGGGAGCCTCTTGTTTCCCTCAGGCCAGGGGAAGGGGCAATTAAGCCACAGAGCCTGCTACAGTGAAGCCATGGGAAGTCAGCAGAGCCACCAGCTACTTACAAGTGGGGCTGACTCCAGGAGTTTCTCTGCAGCGGCTGAAGGATGCTGAAATGGGGTCTGGATAACACATGGCCTAGGGGAAACCCCTATGGGCCTCTTTTTCTATGTCTGTTCAATGAAAAAGGCCCCTTCAGCTCTGCTGCCTCAGCATGGAGCTATGAGGTGCTCTGTACCCCTTATTGGGGCAGGAGGTCTCCAGGCTGAGCTCAGCCTTAGGCTACAGGGCCCTCTCCCTGTCTGGAGTTCACTGATGTCCACATTCAATCTTGGACCTTAGAGCAAGGGTCCTAAGTCTCCCAGGCAGGAACCCTACCTTTCTGTTAGTCTGTTCCCCATGAGGCTCTTTGTAAAAAGTTTGGCTGGAGACCAAAGAACTTTTGAAAACTCTACAGGCTAGACCAAGATGTACAAACCTGTCTCCCTCCCAGAGCTGATAGGGACCAGATTGTTCCCAAATGTAGAGGTGGAGGCTGGAGATGGAAGAGAGGAAAGGACTATTTAAAGAGGCCTTGCCAATTGCTGAGCTCCCAACAGCCACCAACCCATTGGAGAGGGGGGAGATGTGAAAAGATGTAGCAGAGATGAAGCCTGCTGACTCCCATAGACACACATAATGACATATATGAACATGTTGAGGTATCAATGTGGTTATATAGATGAGAAACATTGCAAAGATACACTAACATGGCCAATGTATACACAGAGAGGGGCACAGATGACAGCTACGTAGCCATACACAAACATGCTTTTATAGAGAGACACAAATGCCCCAAAGATGTGCATAGAGTCTCACACTGCAGGTAACAATGCCAGGTCAGACCCAAGAGGTTACGAAAGGGCTGGAACTCACTGTCTATCCAACCCACTGGGACCCGACACACATGTATGTGTATACGTCCATATGCGCCCTTGGGCATGCGTGTGTGCACACACAGATACTCACACACAGAGAAAACCACTTCCTTCATGGTGGTTTTTGTTTTTTTTTTGTTTTTTTTGTTTTTTTTTTTTGTGGGGGGAGGTTCTGGAAAACAACATGCAGTCAAGACCTGGTGGTAGGAAAGAAAGCAGATTTGCCTGCTGGGAATAGGGCCGTTGGAGCAGCTGTAGCCTCCTCCAGGACAAGCGCTAGGCCAGTTCCTCACCCTGGGAAGGAAGGTCAGGTCAGTCTGGGATAGGATGGAGGGCGGCCAGGGGACTGGAGGCTGTTACCACAGCTTCTGCGGCCCATCCCGGAGCCCACTGTTTAGCTAAGGCACAGCCTAGAAAGCCAACTGTCCCCAGTCCTGGCCACTCTGACTTCTGACCTTGAGCTAGCCTGGGCTATATGCCTGCCATAAAGCCCATAGCTTCAGCTTTTTAGTGGAGTGGAAGGTTGGGCTCTGAATTAGAAAGACCAAGCCTTGGTTTTGTCACTGTGACTGGGTGGCTTTGAGAACGACCTGAACATGTTTGCTCCCTAAATTTGAGTTTCCGGCAAATGATAAGTGCTCAGATTACGAAGGCAAGGCCTCTTCTTCAGCCAGCTGCTTTGTAGCCATCTCTGGGTGTGTAGAGTACCCTCTGGGTGGGTTGAGCTGCCTGTCAGGCCCTAGCACTTCTGCCTCAGCCCTACAGTCTCTCATGCTGTTCTGATCCCAGGGAGGAGGCCACCACCATCTTTAAGGCTTTCCTCCCCTCTTTCCCCCTCCCCCCACCCCCAGGGCCCTGCTGGGGTGTCTAGGGGTGGCCCTATGCGGTATACCCTGTGTGTTGCCTGGCATCTGTCCAGCCAGATGTCTGTCCCTCTAGAGCTGATACCCTGAAGGCTGACAAGAGCAGCCTCATTCTCCTAACTCAGAAAAAGTGCTGTAGTTCAGACATGATTTGTCCTCTTTTAAACTCAAGTTAAAATTTGTTTCCCAAATTAAGAGTTGCTTAACCTTGCAAATTGCCTTTTTTTTTTTTTTTTTTAAGGCAAGACAACCCTCATGCTTTTCCTCTTATCTTCCTGCCAGAGGCCAAGGGGCTCACAGGAGGCAGCTGCCTAGACACCTAGCCTTCAGATCTAGAAATGAAATAAGCTTACCTGGTCACAGGCATTCTGTTGCAGAGACAGAAAATGGACTAAAATGTTGCTTTAGGAGACCCTCTATCAGTAACTAAGCAGCTCCAGACAGTTCTAGGACCCAGCAAGTGAGGGGCTTCCCGTGCTAAGCTTGATGGTAGGATTCAGCAGGGAACAAATGGACCAAAGTGGCTGTCTGTGGGCTTGCCTCCTGGCCCCCCAAACTGTGCACAAACCTGCATGACACATGCTCATGTCTGCTATGGAGTCACCCCATAAAAACAGACTCGCTTCTCTCTTTGTGCCCCAAAAAAAAAAAAAAAAAAAGAAAAAAGAAAAAAGTAATGTTACTGTCTTAGCCCTGTTTCTCAGTCAACTCCTCCCTGGTAGGAGGAGGATATGCGTAGCCCAGAAGCTGTGTGAGCCTCATTGTCAGAGACAGCGGGGACTTCAAAAGTTCAAATGCATTAGGTAACAATACCCATCTTCGTGCGTGTGTGAGAGAGAGAGACGACAGACAGACAGACAGACAGACAGACAGACAGAGACGTATGTGTTTGTGTGGATGTGTACGTGTGCCAGGGGTTGATAACATTTTCCTCAATCACTCTCCACTTTATTTTTTAAACTTATTTTACCATTAATCCTCATCATTAGTGTGTGTGTGTGGCAGGGATACGAACTGTGAACGTGCAGAGGTCAGAAGACAATTTCCAAGAGCCAGTTCTCTCCTACTCTCAGAGAATTGAACTCAGATTATCAGCTCATTAAAGCCCTCTGAGCATTTCACTGACTCGTTGGCAGGTGTTTGGAAGGGGTGCACGTGGGTGGGTAGGTGGGTAGGTGGGTAGGTGGGTAGGTGGGTAGGTGAGTGTGCACCCCAGACCCAGAGAGAGCAAAAGAAGTCTCATGGAGACCCTTGTCCAGAGCACAGCCTACACAAGGACTGCCCCAGCCCTTTTTCTCTTGCTCTTGCTGGCCACAGACTGGATCATTCATAAAGCTAAGAGGCTTATTTAGCTCATGCTTCTGGGGTCTGGGAAGCTCAAGAATATGGTGCTGATAGTGCAGTGTGTGTCAGCCCGGGGCTGCCATCTTCTTCCTGTAAAGCCACAGGTCTTATTATGGGGGTCCTGACTACCTCCCGGAGGCCCCGCCTCCAGATACATTCAAGTTTCCACATAGTTTCAGTGGGGGCTTTACAGCATGGCCTTGTGCCAGGGAGCAAAAGTTGACACTGGGCGTAGCAGGTGCTGGACAAAATGGCAAGCCGGTGCCGTGGGAGCCCTGGAGAGTGCCTTGAATTGAAGGACCATGTGGATCAAAGGTGATTTTTCAAGACAGGCTGAACCTTGAAGGAGAGCTGGGGTTTGCCCAGGCAGAATGACCAGCACGGGCAAAAAGTAGGAAAATGCCTGGTGCCTGATGAGAGACAGGCTGGCAAAGTGTGGGGTGTTTGGGGTGGAAGGAGACTGTTGGGCTGAGCAGGGAAGCTACTGGCACCAGAGGGAATGTGATTGCCAGGGAGCCTGGGGAAACCCTGCCACGTGGAGGGTGCCCTGCCCAGCTCTGGCCCTGAAGCTGCCCTTCCCAGCCATCTTCACTTAACATTCCCAGACTCAAACCCACTGTCCTGTGTTCATCCTAGGAGACTGCATGATCAAATCCACTGTGGTCCAATTCTACTTGATCCTGGGCTACTCTTTGTGTTCACACTGTGTAAGTATCTGAGTTCTTTTACAGTTTTGTGTTTCTTTTTTTTTTCCCAATATTTAAACCTTAAAGCCATCTGTGGTTTATTTTGGTATAAGGTAGGAATATAACTTTATTTTTTCCAAATACTTAGCCAGTTATTCTGTCCCATTTTCTGAGTAATCCATCATTTCTGCAATAGTTTATTTATTTTTTTCCAAAATTTCATTCTCCTTCTGCTTGATTTTTAAAGGTATAGTTGCTATATAGAAAAAAAAGAAGAAAGAGAAAGAATCAGAGGAGAAGGAATGTGGAAATCCTGCTTGGAAAGTGAGACTCCTCTCTTCCTACCTCCCCAAGAAAATGTCAACTGATTCTTGCATATTATGTGTTTGCTTATTATTACATTATAAGTCATAATTGGGTTTCTCTTCAATACATAGATATAGAGAGGAGAAAATCTAAAAGGATCATCATCTCTAGATGATATATTAGCATAAAATATATTACCTTGGGCTGCCAAGTCATCTCAGTGGATAAAGGTGGTTGCCATCAAGCCTGAAGACCTGAGTTCAATCCTCAAGAACCACGTGGTAGGACGAGAGGACTGACTTCTGCTAGATGTCCCCTGACCTCCAAGAACATTCATTGTTCATGCATGCCCAAATACAAAAATAGATAAATGAAAAAACAGACAAATAAATGAGATGGAGAGATGGCTCAGCAGTTAAGAGCACTGGCTGCTCTTCTGAAGGACCAAGTTCAGTTCCCAGCACCCAGAGTGGCTCACAGCCACTTACAACTCCAGTCCCAGAGGATCTGACGCCCTCTTCTGACCCAGCACCCACAACAGGTTACTCACAACCAAGCTCCAAGTTATCTGTTGCCCTCTTCTGGTCTCCCCAGGCACCTGCACTCATAGATACACATACACATAGACACAGAGGCCCCACATAGACACATGCAAACTTATAATTTGTAAAATTTTTAAGCTGTTTTTTGCATATATAATATATGTAAACACACACATATTGTTCCTGAAAGATAGAAAATTTAAAAAATAAAGTGTTAACATGGAGTTAAACACCACTAATCCCAGCACTCAGGAGGCAGACGCTAACAGAAGGCTCAGGAGTTCAAAGCCAGTCTGAGCTGCAGAGCAAGACTGTCTAAAAAGAATAAAAGAAAGAAGGGACTGGGAAGGATGGTCTGTAGATAAAGCCCTTGCCACTCAAATGTGAAGGCTGGACTTCACAGTCCCAGCACCCAGTAAATGCTGGTTGTGGCACACTGCGTGTAATCCCAGCACTCGGGAAACAGCAACAGGACATTCCCCCAAGCAAGCTGGCTAGCAAGACTAAGTGAATCTGCACACTCTCACAGTTCACGCAAGACTCTGCCTCAATTTAAAGAAAGAAAAAGAAAACAAAGAAAAAAAAACCAGGACAAGACAAGAGCCAACATCAACCCCACAGGCACACCCACGTGCATATATTTGCATGCCCCGCCCCCAATGCGCACACATGTGAACAGACAAACACACACACACAAAGAGGAGAAAAATGAAAAGCAAGCACTTCTGTTTCCCTCAGATGTTTTTGTCTTAGGATGTGAAATAGAGAAACACCTGAAGGAATTTCCACCTGAAGGAAGTTGATGTAAAAAGAGAAATGAAGTGAGAGAGACAGAGCGGGGGCTGCAAGGGCCCAGCCCATACCAAGTTCCTCTCCCCAAAGGCAACCCAAAGAATGGCCTCTTCTCTTTAGTCTAAAGAGCATATCTCTCCTTTGGTCCAAGCTTTCATCTGTAAATCGTCCACTTTGGGGCCTTAGGTGTGCTGTGCCTGGCTGCGTTTTTGTGCCAGCAACAAAGTGTTGAAAGTATTTGAGTTTTACCACACGGTTCAACCCCTGGGTACTCTAGTCTTTGCCTCATTGTTTGCTTCAGAAACGCAGCGACTATTCTATAGCTGCTTTCCTCACGAGCCCCATATTGTGCACCCCTCCTCATTGTTAGAATTTTGCTGGAACTGAATTGTTCTTACGGATTACTAGATTATTTTGTCTATGGAGTGGATTTCCCCCTTTGGCATCTCTCTTCTGTGACTGTGTCCAGGCCCTGTGACTTTTTTCACGGGTCCCTGGCATCCTCCTGAAAGTATCTTAGTGTTGAGGCACCTGGTGTTACAGTCACAGCCACCTGGGAGGAAGGGAAAGCTGGAAGTCGAATGGCCAGCAGGTTAGGAGAGGCTGTTGCTACTCAGCAGAGCTCCAGTGAGCACAGCTTGGACCAGCTCTGGGGGTCACCCAGGGGCCACTTTGGCTCAGCAAACAGAAAAATGTTCTATCTGTTGGCTCTGTGGGGCCATGGAACAAAGTTCTGGAGGAGGCAGTGAGCGCTCCAACACTGGCTCTCTCCCAGTGTTCCAGGGAAAAATGGAGTTTGGGCTGCCTACGGGCTTCCCATTTGGTGACAGGCACAGCAGGGAGGTGCTGGGTCAGAAACACACACACACTGGTGTTTTTACTTTGCTCAAGGAAAAAATGCTGGGCCCTTGCAGCCCCCGCTCTGTCTCTCTCACCTCATTTCTCTTTTTACATCAACTTCCTTCAGGTGGAAATTCCTTCAGGTGTTTCTCTATTTCACATCCTAAGACAAAAACATCTCTGCAAGCCAAGTGACTACCAAGAACACCCAGCAAGGACCTGGATTCTAACCAGACTCTCCCCTGGCCACCATTCTGATTGTCCTGGGCAGGGGCAGGGGGGGGTGTCCTGCTCAGAGTGAGCCTGCAAATAAAAACCTGTGTCACCCTCCCAACCTCTCAGTCCTGGGACAGTTGCTGGGCAAGTGAGTGGCCCAGTGGGCAGTGGATGGACACCTTCGGCTTGCCCCGGGTTCTACATGCATGGTCATCTTTCTCCCCTGGGCAGCACTCAGCTTGGCTCGCAGTGTCCTCAGGGGGCCAATGGGCTTCTTGATTCCAGCCTGCACATCTGGAAGTTGATGCTATTAAAACAAACCCCATTATATAACAAACGGACATCTGGAACCCTTTAGCCCCGAGTTTTTAGAGAAAGACATTGTTTTGGATATACTTGCTCCTAAGAATGTGGCACAGTGCCCTCCCCACGGCTGTCCAGGAACCCAGGGACAAAGCAGTCTCTCCTGAGTCCATTTCTCAAAGTAAGGGGCCAGAGGTGGGCTGGGGCACAGACAGGGGAAAAGACCCCCCCCCCACCAGACAGACAGCTTCATGTGTTCCTGCTGTCTGCAATCTTTGCAAGCTTCCTTTCCAGATTAATTTGAATATTTAACCCCTCAAAAAAAAAAAAAAAAAAAAACTTGCACACCTACTATATGCTGCCATCTCCAGACCAATCACAGGCCTGTCCCCAATACTGCGGATGAATCTAGGTACTCCAGTACATCTTTATTTCCCAAGCCTGTGGGGACCAGAGATAGCTCCATAGGCAAAAGTGCTTGTCACACAAACCTGATGATCTGGGTTTGATCCCCAAAACCCACCTTTAAAAGGCCAGACTCAGGGGCATCCCTAGTCCTAGTACTCTTCCGGCAGGATGGGATGGTAGAGACAGCAGACTCACTGGAAGCTGGCAGGCGAGCTCACCTGGAGGGTGCAGCAAGGCAGAAACAAGAGAGTGGGGAGTCAGGGTAGAAGCCGAGACATGACTCCAGAAAGTTGTCCTCTGACCTCCCCATAGGCACGGTGGGTGTGCATGCCTGCACCTGCACGCTCGCTCACACGCCTCCATCTGAGCAACACTGGCATACACCTACGTTCTCAGTTACTCAAGGAACGTGGGGTGGGAGGCTCATCCTGGGGAACACAGTGGAGCCCAACAAAGGAAGGGGAGGAGGGAAATGAAGAGAGAGAGAGAGAGAGAGAGAGAGAGAGAGAGAGAGCCTGGACTATCTGAATCACTTTTTTTTATCACTTTATTATTGTTACGTGTGTATGGGTGTTTTGCCTGCACGTATGTGTTCAGTGTGCATGCAGTACCCAGAGAGGCCAGAAGGGGGTGTGGTGCCCTGATTCTGAACGGCGGCGCTTCAGCTTCTCCGGGCTCCAATCTTCAGGATTACAACCCCACCACCCTTAGCTGTAGAGCCCCTCCAAGCATCCTCAGTCCACTCTCAAATTGTTCTCCCTGCCCACCCTCCCTGGACACATTGGTGGGAGCACTAGCACACACACGACCTGGGTGTAAGTGGTACTCTCTGACCTCTGAGCGGTGGGAGCAGAAGGGTGAAAAGTTCAAGGTCGTTCTCAGCTACTCGGTGTGCTCAAGGCCAGTCTAGACTATATGAGACTCTGTCTCAAAATTAAACATTAAAAAAACAAAACAAACAAACAAACAAAAAAACCTCTAAAGAACTGTCTAGATAGAGGCTGGAGAAGGGGCTGAGCGGTTGAGGACACTGGCTGCTCTTGCAGACAAGCTGGGTTTGAGTCCTAGGACCCACGAGGTGGCTTTTAACCATCTATAACTCCCACATTCCAGAGATATGATGCCTTCTTCTGACCCGGGAGGAAACCCGGCACACCAGTGCTCTATGGATATGCATGCAGACAAAACACTCCTACACATAAATTAATCCAAAAGTATTTTCATGTCTGGCTAACGTTTCCAAATGGAAGTTTTAGTTTAAAAATTTCCTCAGCAGTTTATAATGAAAATGTTGAAAAATACAAAAAAAAAAATCTTAACAGCTTGTACGTGGAACAAGCATGTGTACGTGCTACCTGTGCGAAGCGTTGGCAGGTGATTGTGCATTTCTGTCCGATCCAAAGCAAATCTGCAGACATCGGTATACTTTCTGACATTGGTACTGTGTATGTATGTCGCTTGTTTCTGGGTTTCACTGTGTGCGTGCAAGTGTGTGTGGGAGTGTATGTGTGAGTGCCGTGTAAATGTGAGTGCCCGGGTACATATGACAGGGCAAACGTGTGGAGGTCAGAGGACACACCCAAGCGTCAATCCTTGCCTTCAACCAAGTTTGGGGAAGCGTCTCTTGTTCGTTTCTGCATGCACCAGGAATGTCCAGCAATTCTTGTCTGTTGCTGGTCTCCCTGTAGGGACACCGGATCTCAGGACTGTGTGCTGCTGTGTCTGGCTTGATGTGGGCTACGGGGATCCATACTCAAACCATCAGGTTTGCGCAGCAAGCGCTCTGCCCACTGAACCATCTCGACAACCCATTTCTGGGCACCCTTGAGATGAAGTTGACAGGCAGTGAGATGCACAAGCCTTATGTACCTTGTTTCAGTGAGTTCGACCTGTGTAGACCTGGGCCATGCCATACCATCTTCATACACAGTCTATTGTCAACACCATAGAGTGCCTCAGCCTCCCTCCTGCACTCTGAGCCCTCACCCCTCCCAGGGACAAGTGCTACTGTGCGTATTTTCACTGTAGAACAAGGATTTACTGAATTCAGATGTTTGAAGTCGTCAGTGCCTCCCAGGACCTCAAGATGTAATGGTACTTGAAGACAGGTTCTTGCAAGAGGCTAGTCAATAAAAATGAAGTTTAGGGTAAGTCCTGATCCCCAGTGACCGTGTCCTTATTAAATAAGAAATTAAGACACAGAGAAGACCATGCACAGAGAAGACCATGACATGGGTTTCCTTCCTCAGGGAGGAAAAAAAACCCTCTAGCAACTCCCCGACGGCAGGCATTAGCCTCCAGGATTGGGCGTTTCTGTCATTTAAGCCACCCAGGCTGAAGAGATCTGTTTTGGCATTCCTAACAAACTAAGGTATCAGGTTTGTCTTTTCACGATTTCAGATCAATTAAAGCAGGAGCTGGAAAAGGGCCGGTCAAGTAGAGCAGCTGTGAGGACTGGAACTCGGTCCCCAGAACACATGTGAACTCCAGGGTTGTGGTGGCACACGCTTGCACTCCTTGTGCTGAGGAAGCAGAGGCAGCCTAGTCAGAGTGGTGAGACCTAGGTCCCAGCAAGAGACCCTGTCTCAGAAGGCAAGGTTAGGCGGGAGAGAAGGCTCAGTGGTAAGATGCGTGCCATGCGGGGCGAGGACTTGAGTTCCCACGTAAGAACTGGGCCTAGGCCAGTGGGTTGAAGGGGCATTTGCCAAGTCTGTTGATTTGGGTTCTGTCGCTGGGACCCACACGGTGAAAGGAGAGACCTGATTCCCACACGTTACCCTCTGACGGCTACACATATGCATGCACACGCACGTACCTGCTAAAATTAAATTAAAATGTTGGGGAAAAAAATTTTAAGTGGATGTGGCCATGTGTGCCTGTAACCTCAGCACGGGGTGAAGAGCCATGATGGAACCCCCCGGGGGCTTGCTGGCCAGCCGCCTGGCTGAAAATGGCTAGCTTCAGGTTCAGTGGCAGAGCCTGTCTCCAGGGAGGAAGACAGAAGGATGGATAGAGAAGATACCCAGTGTCCTTGTGTGTGTGGAATAGAGAGTGTGCGCACACGTGTGCGTTCCTTTGTCCAGCCTAAGGTTCCTGGGAATTACCCATAACCTCTTGTCCGGTTTGCTGATGGTTAATACTGCACCATATGGCATTCACACGATTTGTTTTTTTTAACAATTGGTTCCTAAACATTTACTTTGTGTACGTTCTGAATTGCTCCACTCAGCAGCTGTCAGGTCTGGGGCCTCTCCGTAGATGGGACATCAGAATTAGATTTCCAGGATGCTAGCAGAAGAAAGTGAGTTTTCTGCACCGTCTCGTATGGTAGCTAAGAGAAAGGAACAGGGTGGCGATGACAGTCAAATCACCGAGTGCCAAGAGCGATTAATCTGCTGAGCAGAGGAGAAGTGGTAGGTTGAGAGTTCTGTGGAACACACTCTCAACTGTAAGGTCAAAATGCTTCCGGGGTGCCCCTATTTTACACATGATTATAACCTGATATGGTCTAGAATTACCTAGGAAAAGATACTTGAGGAGGGATTGTCAAGATTAGGTTAGACCGTGTGCAGGTGTGTGTGTTGGGGGTGAGTATGTTAATTGAGGCTAGAATATTTTCCCACTGAGGATGGCACCGTTCCCTGAACAGTGGGTCCTGGACTGTACAGGAATGAAGAGAGCCAGCTGAGTGCAAGCATGCATGCATTAATGCATTACTTCCTGCCTCTTGACTATGGATGCAACATGACCAGATGTCCCAAGCTCCTGACACTCTAGCTTCCTGAAACACTGCGTTGTAACCTAGAACACCTTGAGCTGAAAGAAGTCCCTTTCCCTCAGTCTCTGTTTTATCACAGCAGCGAGAGAGAAAAACCGAGACCACACGTGGCTACGTCTGCATCTTATTTTGTCCCATCTGAATGGGGCCTGGCAAGATCTCACTTCCCTTTGCCATGATACGTTCTAGCAATGTGAATATTTGAATTGGAAATTATAGGAAGTGGCGGTGCACGCCTTTAATCCCCAACACCCGGGAAGCAGAGGCAGGAGCATCTCTGGCGAGTTTAAGGCCAGCCAAGATCTGCAGTGTTAAGTTCCAGACCACAAAAGGTGAAATCCTGTCTCAAAAAAGAAAAAGAGGGAGGGAGAGAGGAAAAGAAGAGGGTCGAGGGAGCCAATCCTTCATCACAAATACTAATTTAATAATTTTTTTTTCCCCAACAAGGTTAGAGAAGTGCATATTCCAAATTGCCTTCATTTGTTTTATTCCAAAAATTCTTTTTATCTGAAGTGCTTTCTGACTTTGAAGCTCTTAGGAATTTCTTTTTTGGCACAACTTATCTGCTTTGTCCCAAGTGGCCTTGGAAACCTCATCATTTCACTCCAGTGATGATCATTTTTGGCTTCTCAAGACAAAGAAAATGCCTATGGTTTTGCTTTGAAGCTTGCTAGAGAAAAAACCCTGGGACCCTTATCATGAGGTAAGGAAATTTGAAACAAAAGATAATTCAGATTTGGAAACAGTGACTGTGTTTGACTCCTCTGTCAGATGCAGCCGCAGGATGTGAGGAGTCCTTTGTGGCAGCTCCTGTAACCTAGTAACATCTGAAGCGGTCCATTTGCAGGCGATGATGGTGGAGGGGCGGCGTGTGCTGGATGGGGAAAGCGCTCCCGCTGCCTCCTCACACTTCAGCTTCACCCGCCTCCAGAGGTTTGGGAAATGTTTTTCTTAGTATAGTCAGGAGCAGAGCTGAAAGCAGTTTCTTTTTTCCTTCCCTCCCCAAAGCCATCATTATCACAACCCTAGGATGTACAGGAGCTCCCCAAGCCAGCTGCCTGCCACTCAGTGTTCCTCTGCGCTCATCACCATTGACCCAACAGGGATTTATGCAAATCAACTACACTTCACTGGTTTGTTTTTCTTAACTGATTTTCTTTTTCTTCCTTTGGTACTGAGATTTGAGCCTAGGTCCACCTCATGCACGCTAGGCAACTACTTCACCACGGAGCCGTGACCCTCGGCTTGGTACATTTTTATAACCCTGAGCTAGAGAATGGATAATACCAACAACTGTGAACCCGAGAACCTCTCTCTAATTAAACATCTCTAACAATGCCCCTTGGAAGCCTCCCTGTCCTCCTTTCCCAGCTCCAAACCTACTCCTGAGGCCGAGTTCCAAGATCAGCCAGCAGCCAGGCCGTAGGAGGTGGGGCAGGGTTGTGCTGAGCAGGCTGGCTCAGGATTCCTCCCTCTGCGCCAGACAGTAGGGACACTGAGCACAGAGGACAGTTGCAGGAGAGAACTTGGCATAGGACCCAGCATGGGAGGGGCAGAGCCAGGAGCCTTGGGTGGTCCTAGTAGCCCTACTGCATCCCTCCCGAGAGCAGAGCACTTGTCCCGGAGCCCAGTTAGTGGGTCAGCAGGACATGGACCTCAGGCATCATGAGAGCTCCAGGAGACAAAGGGAAGCTAGCTGGCCAGTGGGGGAATCCAGAAAATAGAAAGGGAAGAGCCCAAGGGTGTCATATAGTGGGAGCCAAGGGAAGATACCAGTCATGGCTGAAAGGAAGAAACACAGGTTGAGGGGAGTGATCAAAGCCTAATGGGCTATGTATGGCACATGCCTGTCATGCCAGCCCCTGGGAGGCTGAGGCAGAAGGATACCAAGTTCAAGGCCAGCAGTTACATAATGCGGCCTTGTAGGAAAGAAAAAAAAAGGCAGGAAAGAGGGGAGGGGGAAAGCCTTTCCTAAATATGATTTTAGGAGACACGGTTTAAATTTTAAAATGAGTTGGAGAAAGGTTGGGAATGTGGGAACCCACATGAAAGTTATGTCAAAACCCAAAGCAAAAGTGTAAGTGTGGAGGGGGAGCGGGGCCCAGGGGGGTGTCATGCGCGCAGAACAAAAATAAGTATAACATCATAGAAGGAAAAAGCAAGTGGAGTAGAAGCCATCAATTTTTAAATGGAAAGGAAAAGTTTCCGTGGTTTGAAGAACGCCCTGGGTTTTGCAGATTGGAAGGCTCACTGGGTTCCAGGCCGAAATGATGGAAAAAAGACTTACAACCAGGCAGCGCCAGGGAAGAGCCCAAAACTCCATGATTAAAGGGAAAGCTCACACAAGCTTCCCAGTGGAGAGAACAAGTCAAAAAGAAGGGGGGGGGGGGCGGTCAGACTAAAACCTAATGTTTCCTTGAGGTGCTAGACTTCTCTGTGATGTTCAGTGGGCAAAGTGCCCGCTATACAAGGGCAAGAGCCCCAACACCTAAATGAAAAAATCTGAGCATGGTGGCACTCACTTGTAATCCCAGCGCTGGAGAGGTGGAGGCAGGTGGACAGTCAGCATAGCCTATTTGGTGAGCTCCAGGCCAGGGAGAGACCCTGACTCAAAAAATAACAGGGTGAAGAGCATCTGAGGAATGACAGCTGAGGCTGACCTCCAGCCTCTACTCACAAAGCATGCATGTGAGCCTACACATACAGAAAGGAAGAGGGGGCAGGAGAGAGGGGAAGAGGAGAAAGATAGGGATGGAGGAAAGGAGGGAGGGAGCAAGCAAGCAAGCAAGCAAGGAAGTTACCTATATGAACCTCTTCTACATCCTACTGAGAAACCATCCCATAGTGGCCAGGCTGCCATTCATCTACCTCAGCAGGAAAAGTATAATTCAGCAAGAGGATGCCGGGGTAAGCTGATCCACGCCGATCCGTGTATAACTAGCAACAGGTGATAAAGAACTGTCACTGTGCTTTGGTTCTCCCGTGAGAAACTTGCACTGAGCCTAACCTGGTGGCACAGGCCTTTAATCTATGATGCTTTAGAGGCTGCAGCTGGAGGATAGCAAGTTTGAGGCCTGCCCAGGCTATGAGACCAGCCTGGAACAACTTAGTGAGATGTTGTCTGAAGAACAAAATCAAATGAGGGCTGGAAGTGGAGTTGAGCCATAGAACGCTTACCTAGCATGTGTGAGTCCTTGGTTCGATCAGAAGTACGGGGATGGAGGTGACCCTCACGCTGAAATGTAATTGTTACGCTGCTGCTGCTAAAAGCCAGGATACGTAAGAGGTGATGAGGTCATGGGGGAAGGGCAATGTTCTCATGAGCAGACAAGGCCATGATCATAGGACTGGGTTAGTTGCAAGCTCTCCTGTCTTCCTTCAGTCTCTCCCTTCCTCTCCCCTGCTCCCCTTCTCTCCCTTATCATTCAGAGCCTTCCATCATGTTATATTACAAGAAGGCCTTCACCTAGACACAGCCCATGATGCTCCACTTAAACTTTCTCCATAATTTACCCAGCTTGTGGTACTCTGTTACAGCAGCAGGAAACAGTCTGAGGCAGATGGATTTTTAATGGAAACCTGGATTAGTTGCTTTTCTCATTACTATTACCAAATACACGACAACGTGCAACTTAAGAGAAGGAGATTTCTTTCTGAGCCGAGGGTGGCGGGGAGGCACGTCGGCAGGAGAACATGACTGCTTGCTCACATCTGGGCAGAGCAGAGAGCAGAGGAATTGACACTGGAACTCAACCCTTTTCCCTTCTCTTAAAATCAGGCCCCAGTCCATGGGATGGCATCACCCACTTAACCCTCTATGGAAATACGTGTATTTGCATGGATGTGTGTCCGGGGTCCAGAGTCAGCATGAGGTGTCTTCCTTCATCACTCCTCACATTCTCTCTTGAGGCAGCATCTGTCCCCAAATGTGGAGCTTGTCAGCTTGGCCAGTGCAGCCACCAGCAAATGTGGGGATTCTCTAGTCTCTGCCTCCCAAACACTGGGATCGCAGGTGTGCGCCAACATGCCTGACTGACTTCTTACGTGGGTGCTGAAGATCCAAACTCAAGTCCTCATGCTTGCAAGGCAAGCATTTTACCAACTCAGCCATCCCCAAGCATGGTTTCAAGCCACAAACCACAGCTGCCCTTCAGCAACAAAAACAATTAGGAAAATTTGAAAGAACAGCAATAACCAAGGTAGGCAAGCCGGGCAGGTGGAAACAGTACATGGAAATGCTAGCATCAACTGAATTGTTCCCAAATGTTCCGATTTTTCTTAGCTTTCTTTTCTTTCTCAGTAAAATGTGACTTTTAATTTTCTTTTAATTTTTTTAACCATTACCACATCTTAGATCAGTTTCTGTTGCTATAAGAGAACGAGTGAGACTTGGGAAAGCTGTAAAGGACAGAGGTTTATTTTGGCTCCCAGTGTGGAGGTCTAAGAGCCCTGGTAGGTGCTCAGCTTCTGGGGAGGGTAGCTGTTCTCCACGCAGCTGAGTGCCCAGAAAGCAAGGAGGGACAAAGGAGCGTTTTATAACCACCCGCTCTTGTGACAGCTCAGCCACTCCGGACAGAACGGAATTCCATCTCCAAGTAATCTCCTCAAAGGCCCCATTTCCAACCCCAGCACATTGGCAAGCAAATTTCAACATGGGTTTTTGGCAAGAGAACCATATCCAAAACCATAGCAGCCACGAAACAAATAGCAGAGTCATGCTTGACAGTTTACACGTGTGTTTCAGGTGATTCTCAAAGGTCCAGTTAGCTGTGTCCCTGCTGCTTCCTATGAGCACTGATCTTCACTCCCACCAGCTTCTCCCCTCCCCCAACCCATCTGCCTCTGCAGCCCCTCCATAGGTCTTGTAAGTATGCGATTTTTGTCTCTACCCTCAAGCTGCAAAGGAGTGTGAGCAGATGCTGTGGTCCAGCCCTTCCTCAGACTTTCACTTCTGACTCCCACCTAAATCTCCCTCCAACCCCACCCCAAATCTCAGGAGGAAGCTTTCCCTCTTGTTTAGCATGAGCGACAGAGGCCATTCCCAACTTCTTATCATCACCCCAACCCCACCCCGAAACCCCCACCACACCTGCAGGCCTGTACCTTCCAGGATTTGCTGGCCCTCACCCATCTTTTGCCTCCTCTTTGAACCTGGGTCTGTACCTCGCAAGGCCTTGTCTGTCTGTCTGTCCATCTGCCTGCCCACTCTTGTGTGTGTGTGTGTGTGTGTGTGTGTGTGTGTGTGTGTGTGTGTGTCACTAGCTCTAGCCTTTCTGCTTAGAAATAGTTCAACTCTTCCATCCCAGCATGTCATACTCTTTGGTACCCAGCACTTCGAATTCACCTTCCTCTGAATTCCTAAGTCTCCTCTCCTCCACTCTTGGCCCAACCCCAGCTCATCCCAGCCAGGCACAATGCCTTGGCTTGGCTTCTCTGGGGCTTTAAAACTTCACCCTACCTTAGCTTGGCTGACATCTGTCTCCAACTGTCTGTGACCGAGTCTTTCTGATGTTCTTCCACAATACCTTTTCCTTAGATTTTTACCTTTAATGTCCCCAGATAGCTTCTTACCATGCAAATGCCTCTAGAGACCTTTTGCAGAACTTTTGCAGAAAAATTAATTTCTCTCCAGTTTCAGGTAATTGAGATCGGATAGGTTTTGAAACTCAGCTTGTTTTTGTTATAAATGTTTTTGGTTTTGCCTCTTATCTTCCACTGCATAAGAACCTCCAATTCCATTGTTTTTCTTTCCTTTTTTTTTTTAAAGTGCATTTATTTTTATTTAATGTGCATTGATGTTCTGCCTTCATGTATGTCTGTGTGAGGGTATCAGGGCTCCTGGAATTGGAATTACAGACAATTATGAGATGCCATGTGGGTGCTGGGAATTGAACTCAGGTCCCCTGGAAGAGCAGCCAGTGCTCTTAACCACTCCAGCCCCAGATTCCATTCTTCTTAAATCAACCCTCCTGGTAGTAGAATGGGATGCTTCTCCCTCTTCCCAGGAATGCAGCCCAAATGGCATTTGAGTACCTAAATTGAGGAAATTAGTTTCTCACTGGCTGACAATTTGGGTTCCAAATAATGAGCAATGAAAGCTCTTCCTGATTATGGGAAAGGAGAGTGAAGGATCCCCCAGGAAGGACACTCAGGGAGAACTAGCAGGTTTGAGAGAAAGGGGTAGGAATGGGAAGTGTCAGGCCAATGGGCTGCCTGGGCTGCCCTCTGACCAGGGTCTTTGACAAATATCTGGGAGAAGAACAGGAAGCTAGCAGGACCACCAGCTAGCCACCTGGGGCTCCTGGAGAACCCCTGGATACCACTGGTGTGGTGCATGCACTGGGCCTCCAGAACCTGAACCCAAAACCCACCCTGATACCCCAATCTGGGAGACAAACAGTTCCCAAGGCTGGTGCCCTGGGCAGGTTCCTCCAGGGCATAATCTTTCCTTGTAGCTACAGAGTAGCTTACCTGACTTCTCTCCAAACTGGTGCCACCACTCTCTCCTGTCTCAGCAAAGGGACTAAAATGCAGAGGTCGCTCTGGGGCCCTCCCCACCCCTCACCCCCCACCACAAGTCACCAGAGCTCTCGGTGCCACTCCAAATCCCTCCAGATGTTTTCTGCTCCTGCCATCCTCTCGGGCCTGGCCTTGGGCACCAGCACATCCTGCTGAGCAGCTTTCCTGTTCCTGTCCCACACTTGCCCAGAGACTCCATGCTGAATGGCTTGGGCAATGATGAGGCCCTTTGAGAGGCCAGAGACCGAAAAGGCTAAGGCAGAGAAGGCAAGGAGGGAGGAAAAGGGAGACACGTGAAGACAAGGAGTCAGCCAATGAGCAAGATGTTCTAATTCCAGCACACACCCCAGAACAGAGGAGGGATGGATGGGATAACATCCCACCCATGGGAGCCTCCTGACCTCTCTTTCCCAAAGGAACTGGGGCTGTCAGCCAAGGTCAGGGTAGCCAGGAATGCAGGAGGCCCCACCGCTGAGGCTCAATCTCGGAGAGGCCCGAAGGTCACGTGGTGGCAGGAGCAGATAGATGGAACCCAGACTGCTGGGCACTGGGGGAGGGAGGTGTCTGCATGTCCAGGCCCTGGCAGGGAGCCTTTCTAAATAGATACCAAATAAATCATCTAGCCCTGAGCATAAGATAGAGGATAGGGCCCCACAGGGAGAAGGAACACCCCGATGTTGACCTCAGCCCTGACCCACCCTCCAGTCGGATCCTGAGATTGACAGCCCCAGAATGGCCTGCCTGTCTGACCACAGCAGCTCTTCCTGGATTCACAGCTGGCTTGTGCACCCCCACCCCCCACCCTCCTCATGGCTACAGGATGACCCACGGAAACCCATGATTGGTCCATTTCTCAGAGGTGAGGAGGGGATGGTCTGAAACTGCCAATCCCTAATGGCACAAAACAGAGGTACAAATGGAGGCTGTGCTGAGCCGGGAGCAGTCTCCACAGGATGCACCAGCTGGACCCCCAGGGTGTCTATGTACCACCTGGTCTTTGGGCTGCACACGGCCTACACCCACCCGAGTACCTTCGCCCAGGCATCCCTCCTGGGGCATCTCCCAGCTCTCCTCCACCTCTACTCCTCCCAGTCTCATATCAAAACGGTGCCCAGCAGATGTCCCAGAGAATTAAGGAGTCACAGCAGAGCGGGTCTGCGATAAGGAGAGTGTTTGGGTGAAGGTCGGGTTCTGTCTGGCCAAGCATGAGTTTTCCATGGCAACAGCAAGCCCTCCCCTCTCCCTGAGGGCAGTCCTTCCTCTTGTCTGTTTTGTCCTCTCCCCATCCTCCCATCCCATATCCTCGCCTCCTCTCTGGCTGATAATCCTGTGTGCATTTTTACTCCAGTGCTTCTGAATAGAGGAGTTAGAAGAGAGTGGGCAGAAACTGTTCCCAGGGCCTTGCACCCCCAACTAGATGCCTGGGCAGCTCTGCTCCCTTTCAGCCTGTCCCCATCCCAAGGCCTAGACAGATGCCAACCACTCAGTCAGGGAGCAGCCTCAGGCCTGACTGGATTAACCCCCCCCCCACACACACACACATACACCTGTCACCCACCCACCCCACCCCCACTCATTAAAAGCTCAGGCTGGTTCTGACTTTGCTTAAAGCACACTGAAAATGCAGGCTCCTTCACCTCTCCCTGCACTTGACCCCCCCCCACCCCACCCCTGTCACTTTTGTTCTAGTCCCAGCTTTTTGTGTCCCTTCTGCCTAGCACCTTCTGGATGCCCTTCCACACCTGCAGTCTCAGATTAGCCCTGCTGATCTTTACCCTGAAAGCCTATAAGGTCTAGACTTGACACCCTCTCTGATGGTTTTTGATGGCCTGGTAACTGAGAATGATGATGGCTACCTCACTGGGTCCTTGCCTTCTGTACCCACTCCATGCACCAGCAGCCTGAGATCTTCGCAATGGCAGCTCTCTTATGTGTCATTCCCAGCTGGAAGTCCTGACCCTTCATTAGGAGGCTCAAGATGCCACCTGTCTGTCTCTACCAAGCTCTCTTGGGACCTTGGTCACCCAGAGCCTTGCAGTGTTCACCAAGCTCTTTCCTATATCTTTGAACACCACCTGAGGCTCTCACCTAACATGGTGATCTCTGTGCGACCTTTCTTGGAACGCACCCTCGCACTCTGTAAGCCCAGGCATCCAACCTTCTTGTTCTCTGTGGTCCCTGACCACACAGCATCATGTTCAGGGACTCCACTGCTTGCGTATTTATCTTCCTGAATTGGGTTGTGCTTCTGGAACCAGAGCCTGAGACAGGGATCTAGGTTCTGGTGATTTATTATGATGGAAGGGACACAGTCACACAGATGAACAGACTCACAGACCCCCCCACACACACACACACTTAAGGAAAGGAAGCATAAGAAGATAGAAACACAGAATGGATATCAATAGAGTTTAAACAGGGCCCAATCCAGGGGCTTTGTAGCATAAGCCATCCTGCCAACCTATCCCCTAAGGCAAGGAAGCCATCTTTTGTGTTCTTGTGTCATCTGGAGGAAGATTCTAGAATTCTCTGGAGAAGCAACTGTCATCAGCCAGGATGATTCACAGCACAAAGATGATTCACACCTACAAGAGAATGGGTAATATACTGGCTAGTTTGGGGTGTGTGTGTGTGTGTGTGTGTGCACAGTCTGTGGAGTGGGGCCTGTGACAGATTTCTGAAGGAGTAAGAAGCAAGGACTCCTGGCTCTCCCAACACTAACCATCGCCAAACCCATGGGTGCCTGCTGCCCTGGGAGAAAGTCCTGCCCACAGACTGAGAGAACACAGTGGGGCTGTCATGGAGACAGGCATCTCCTCTCCAGGGATGGAATCTCCGCTGAGCATCTATGGGCCCATAGCTGTGAGGCCAACACTCTTTATCTATTTCTCTGTAATGTAATAGAGGACCATTATAATCCACAGTGGTCACTTGACAGGTGGGGAAACAGGCCCACAGGAGTGATGGCTCCTGAGACAGATGATACAGCTTGTGGAGGAAGAGCTGGGATTCAATCCCCAGGTGAGACTCCTGCCTCTTCATCCCCCTTCTATGTGAGTAACCTTGAAGTCGGCTCTTCCTGCCGACCATAAGAAGTCAGGGCATGCTTTTACCCTACAGCAGTGCTCAGTTAAATTCAGAGTCCCCAAGGGTCACATCTGGCATTTGCAAGTTGGGAGGCCTGCATAAGTATTTTGCATATAATTTGCATAATGGATGCATCTGGCTTGCATGTGTTCACATGGAGACCCCATCAGCACTGCACAGTGCCAAAGCCATTTCTAAGCCACTCTCACTCCGTGGAAGTTTACAGAGTCCGGGTTTCATGATTTGTGGGTTTTCTCCCTGGTCCTTACCTCTGGGCTATACAGCTACCACTCTGGGTCCTGAGCAAGTGACGTTTGTTTAACTAGAAAGCACTACTGCAAGCTGCTGCCCCGGAGACTTGTGTAGCTCTGACAGTCCCCCTTTTTGATGGTGCATGCGTAGTTCAAATGGGTTGTGATGCTGGACAAAGAACCTTGTTACAAAAAGCCTTTAACAGGAAGGTCCAGGTGTGAGCGTGCAGAAAAAAGAGACTGGGAGGGGGTGGTGAGCACGGATGGAGTTCTGGATAAAGAACCCACACCTTCGTGTAGGTGCCTCCACGCTTGGCTTGGGGGAGCACAGGCCTTGCCTCTGTGAGCAGCAGGGGCTCATCTGCAGCAGTGAGGACTCCTGCCAGAAAGCTGGCAGAGTCTGAGCATTCTATTTCTGTCTCTTTCGGAAGAGCTCATTCCATAAACTGTGGCTTTCCGCAATCTTAGGTGATGATCTCTGGATAAACAAGGAGCCATATACCCCGGGTGAGACAGAAGAGTCTGGAAAGAAGACAGGGACTCACTTCTCAGGAGGGTCCGGGGACAGAGAAAGGGTGGGTCTAAAGTGCACAGCATGCCAGCATCGGGAGCCCCAGACTCACAGAGCCCAGGTAAACCTCACTCTGCTTCCTCCTAGGATCCATTCTCTTTTCCTCTGCCCCAGGAGGCCCCAGGAGGCCCCAGGAGGAAGCAGGGCAGCTCCATTGTTCAGCAGACGGTCTCACCCACCCCTCCCTCTCTCCCACTGAAGCGTTCTAAGCGTTAACTCCTGCGTCTGTCTCCGATGCTGGGGTCATCCTGATAGCATCCTTGGGTGTGCGTGCCTATTACCAGAACTATAGCGGTAGAACCCTGTGGAGTGTTCATGTCTCCGTTAGACAGTGCGGCTAACTGTGTCTGGAGGAGCCCGAGCATGTCGTGTGAACGGAAACTGTGCTTCTGCATGTGGTGCCTCTGGAGTCTCCATCCAGGTGGAGACATTCCCATCTGAGTCAGGGAGGATGACTGTCGGCCTCCCTCTTCTGCCTCTGGCCTTCCTAGGCTTCCTGTCTGGCAGATGCAATGTGGCCTCAGCATCCACAGGGAGACCCCGGTCTCTGGCTGCATCCATCCCAGCCCCTGTGCACCTCCCTGTGCTGCAGTCCTCCTCTTCTTCCTCCTCCACTGGGATGGGGCCTGGGCCCTGGCTCCCCAAACTGTTCCAATTAAAGAAGGAGCCTGTTTTTTTATGTCAGCCACCTGGGGAGGGGAAGTGAGACCCATCTGTCCTTCTAGCCCCCTGTTACATGGACATTTTCAAGTTCAAACAGGGTCCAGCCTCCTTCCTGTGAGTTGTGGGCCCCACATCTGGGGCTGGAGAAGGGAGTGAGAGGAAGGGGTGGGACCCTTTGGAAAAAGATCACAGATTCTGGGGTGGGGGAGTTTTCTCCCAGAGCCAGCTGAGCGGTGCTGCCAAGCAGTCAGAAGCCAGGCGGGTGAGCAACTGGGCTCTGTTCATTTGCCCCTCAGATGTCTCACTTTGTGAAAAGCAGGAAGTCAGTGGCTTCAAGCGCATGAGTGCCCTCTCCATGTAAAATGGCTCCTAACATCTCTGGTAAATGTGAGGGGTTGGGTGTATCCAGGGTTGCCTGAGCCATTCAAGCAAGCTCAAATGATGGGTTGTTAGAAGCATATCGAGGAAGCCATGGCTTGTCATCAAATGGCTATATATTTTCTATGCACTGTAACCTTCTCTCTAGGCTGCTCTCACTTCCTCCTAACTTGCACAGAGCTGTGGCCTTACCATGCCCTGGTGTGTCTTCTCACCTCCAAAAGCCACTGCAGTGGCTTGACTAGAACCCCATCCTGCTAAAACTTAGTTCCACCAGAAACCCAGATTGTGACCTTATTTGGAAGTAGGGTCTTTGCAGATATATATTTACTTAAGATGAAGCTGCTCAATGGCTGCTCTCCTTATAAGAACACAGAAACACAGAAGAGGGCTGTGTGAAGACCAGGAGAAGGCACATGGATGCAAAAACAAGAGATGAGAGTGCTGCAGACGTGAGTCAGAGATCACTCAGGTCCACCAGAAGCTGAGGCGAGAGGAAGGATTCCTCCCTAGAGGCACAGCCCACCCAGGTAATACTTCGATTCTGGACACTCAGCCTCCAGAAATATGGGACAATAAATTGTTGTCATTTCTAAGAAGTTTTTGTTAAATTTATTGTCTTATTTTATATGTGTGGTGTTTTGCTTGCCAGTATGTCTGAACCACAGTGTGTGCCTAGGCCTGGAGGAGGCCAGAAGAGGACATTGGAGTTAACAGACACGTGTGAACAACCGTATGAGTGCTGGGAAGCAAACCTGGGCCCTCTGGAAGAGGACCCCTGCTGTTAACTACCAAACCTTCTCTCCAGAAAGAAATGCTGTTATTTCTCCACTACTTGAATTGTTAGTTACGATGGCAATCATAGAAACTAAAACACTCACACCTTGCAGGGGATTCCAGTCACCTGTGTTCCACCATTACCTGGGTCAGGAGAAAGGACCAGCTGGCTTAGGTCAGGTGTCTGCTCTGAGGAATCAGCGGGAGAGGGCAGAACATAGGTGTGGTTCAGAACTGCTCTTTCCAGCATCCTTGATAACATCGCCTTCCCTAAATGTGCTTATTCATACCTCAGTTACTTTTTAAAAGGTATTTCTTTTATTTGTGTAATTATGTTGCCTGCCTGTTTGCCGTGTGCCACATGCATGCCTGGTGCCCAGAGCCCCCAGAAGAGGGTGTCGGGTCCTCCAGAACTGTCCTCTGCAAGAGCCACAAGTGCCCGCTAGCTGCTGAACCATCTCTCCGGTCCCTCGAAGTTACTTTAGAAGAAACTGGAGTTGGGGAGACAGCTCAGTCAGTGGAATGATTGCCGTGTAAGCATGAAGAACTGAATTTGATTCTTTTTTTTTTTTAAGTTTAATAAAATAAAGAAAAACCAGCCAGGCATGAGGGCAAGCCCTTGTAAACCTTGGCGTGGTGAAATTGGGATCACCGGCCAGCTAGCCTAGCCTACTTGACAGACCCAGAAGAGTAAGCAAGCCTGTGGATGGTACCTGAGAAACATCACCTTAGCTTGGCCTCTGCTTCCATGTACATGTGAACACATATTCATGAGCACCCCCTCAAGCAGGGGGCAGGGACCTCCAAGCAGCCCCTGTATTCCACTGGTGCAGATTCAGAGGGCTGCCGTCCCGTGGGGATGAGACAACGCCAGAGGAAAGTGGTCCTCCTAAATGACAGAATTCAAAAGGCTTCCTGCGGGGTAGATGTAGGCAGTTAAAGAGATGATGTCCAATTAAGAACGACCATATATAGACCAACTCCTAGGTTACAAGAGTCATGTTCATAATGAAACATGCAGGAAGCCCGGCTTAACGTAGTTTCTTATGAGGATGTCCAAGCAATATTCTTTGACTAAAAGCTAATAATGAACCAGACACCACACTGTGGCCCACCTGATTAAAAGCTTTTATTGGAGACAGGGGGGTTGGGGGGGAGGGGTTGGTGGATGGAGGGATGGAGAGGAGTGTGAGTTTACTATTGGCGGAGTTGGAGAGGTAATAGGTGCTTGGTGCAGCTCTTACCTAAGAGACAGAGAGACTGACCACCCTACCCAGCTTGCAGAAGTTGGTGAGAAGGGAGATCAGCAGTTATCGGATCTCCTAGGGCACCCACAGACGGTGGGCAGTCTGGACTTTATCGCAGGAAGGTACCTGGGACAGGGTTTCTTGGTATGCCTGTGGTCCAGGGCCTGGGCTAGGTACCCAGATGCAGTAGACTTTTAAGACTAATGTCCTGCTAGATAACGGGTCTTGGGGATCCCGGCAGGAAGGCCAGGCCTGCCTCCAGGCTTCGCAGCATCTCGCCGGGTACCCAGGGGCTGCGCGTGTTTGGGGAGCCTTCCGGAATTAGGCGCCCTGCCTCCTGCTAGTTTCTTAACCTCGTGTTTGCACGCGGCCCCTCGGGCGTCAGCTCGAAGCTAGGGCCGGGGGCTGGCGACGGGGAGGGGGCTGGCGGAGCTCGCGGCGCGGCCCCAAGTTTATGCTAATCCGTGCAGAGCCCGCCTCCCGCCTCCCTTGCGCGGCCCCAGCCGCGAGCAGCCCCCGCCACTCGGCGGGACGCAGCGGCCGCGCAGCTCCGGGCGGCCGAAGGAGCGCGCTCCGGGGGTCGCGAGCGGCGGCGGGAGCCGGGAGGGCGGGCGAGCGGAGGTTCTCCCGCGGGAGGCACCGCGCGGGGCCGAGCGGAGACCGAGAGCGATGGGCCGCCGTCTGCCCTTGTGGCTGTGCGCCGTCGCGGCGCTGCTCTCGGGAGCGCAGGCCAAGGGCACCCCTCTCCTCGCGCGGCCCGCACAGCCCGGTGCCTCCCGCCACAGCCTCTACACGACCGGATGGCGTCCGCGGCTGCGCCCGGGGCCGCACAAGTAAGCTCGGGGCCTGGCTGCGGCGGGAACGCGAGGGGCCCCCCGCGTGGCGCGCCGCCACTCCCACCTGCCGGGACCCGGGCGGAGGCGTCGAGACACGGGGACCCCAGCCACGGATGGGGCGGTTCCCCCGGCGGGATCCTTCGCGCGGGCAGGCGCCCCACGATCCTGGAAGCTGCGGGGTTGGCGAAGAACAAGTCAGCCGAGGGGGCCTGGCGCGGCCAGAATCCTGGCAGTGCCCGTGGAAACCTTTCCAGCGAAGTAACATTTTCCAGCTGCGCTGTGAGCAAACTCCAGGCGCAGCGGACCAGGTGGAGGGAAAGGAGGAAGGGCTGACCGCTCCTGAAACACGCGGGGCTCCCCCATCCGATGCCTTCTGCCCCTCCTCTGCCTTACGTGGTTGTAGATAAAGCCAGGCTCGCGGTGGATAGCCCCCCCCTTCCTGCGGGCTGGCCCCGGTAACCCTGTGGGAGCCCCAAGGTAGCTGAGCCACAGAGTTGGTGAGGACTTGTGGAGTCCTGGGCTTGTACTGTAGAACAGACTTCCACAGTGGTTGGTTTATACCCGAATTTGAATTCCTGTGGAATGTAAGATCTTGTAGGCAAGCACCCAGCCCACAGCCACACTCTGTGAGCCCCGGGGCATCAGAGCAGGCTTCCTAGAAGAGAATGAGCAAGTACTGATCTTATGAGTAAGGAAACAGCAAAGCCCAGGCCAGAGAGCTTTTCCAAGGGAGGAATGAGGAAAGCCTGATTAAAAAGAAGCTACTGAGTTTGTGCTCTCAGTAGCCTTGAAGGCCAAGATAAGGAGTTTAGAATCAGTGAAGGAGCTGGAGGCTTGGCCGAGTAGTTGAAGGAGAGGCTGAGAAAGCCTACTGTGGGGGAGGGGGATAGCCACCCAATCTCCTGGGTCAGTAGAGCCCTTGGCTCAGTAGCCACTCATCAAGGACACAGATCAGAGACCAGCAGTAGAACTGGGCCAGCCCAGAAGGTCTGGACCCTAGGCAAAGTCCCAGGTGTCCATGGAATAAGATTAAACAAGACTCGGGGTGGGGAATCTCTTGAGACCAACCAACAGGTGAGGGCTTGCTCAGGCCAAATTTCCCAGCGGCGCTGTTTTCCCCTCCAGGTCCCTCTGTGCCTATGTGGTACATAGGAATGTAACCTGCGTTCTACAGGAGGGAGCGGAGAGCTATGTCAAGGCCGAGTACAGGCAGTGTGGGTGGGGGCCCAACTGCCCCTCCACAGTCCGGTGAGTCCATCCCAGGCACTGCCGTCAGCCGGGAAAAGAGCCATTTCTGCAAAGGGCTGCAGCACCCTGGGCCTCGGAGAGCCTCCCTGAGCCACGGTGCTGGCTAGAGCAGACCAGAACGAGGCCATGAAAGACCCCAGAGTCTTTGAACTTGCAACAGCTCTTCCCCCACAGATATGAGTTCAGGCTCAGTTTGGAGCCCAGAAACCCCAGGGATCCAAGAGGGAGGCTGGAATAAGAAGATGGGACAGAGGCAGAGTATAGTGAAGGAGAGGATAGGTTGGCGCTGCAGGGGTCCCCAGCAGAGACTCACGGAAGGCTCTGGTGGCCTGGAGAGGGTGAGGCAAAGGTGGAAGCCCTAGGCCCCGGCATAGCAGATCAGACAGGCCGGCCGGGCCATGAGATGTGCTTACCTCTGCATTTGGAGAGTTTGAATGTGTATGTCTGCAAACAAACCTGTGCTCTACCGTGTTGGAGAGAGAAACGGGTACGTGGCTGATCAGTTAAAGGACGCCTTTCTGGTGAGCCCTGCCTGTACCTTCCCTGAGCCCTTCCCTTCCTGCTCACGATCCGAGGTGCCCTCACACCAGCCTCAGCTGAGTAAGCTCGAGGTGGCCGGCAAGGGCAAAAAGAAGCTGGTGGGAGCTGAGAGGAGCCCAGGGCGGTGAAAGCGAGTGCCAGCTGAGCCCTGGTGCGATATTCCTTCTACACAGCAGGAGCTGAAGCTTCGTCAGGATTCTGAGAGGCCCCACTAAAAGAAGAATGGAATTTCTCTTAGCAGCAGGAGCTGATGGGCACCTAGTGGTCTTGGGGAAGGTTAGCGCTAAATCCCTACTGGCATTCTCCTCAAGCAAGCAATTATCAAGTGGGGATTCTCCGTGCGCCCTTCACTCCCAGGGCTCCGAGTCTCTGTAAAGCCTGCTCCTACCGCATGGTTTTTTTCACCTTAAGGGTCAGAAAAGGAAAGCCCTGGGAGTGGAGACATCCCGGGATTGTCTGGAACACCAGTGCCAGGGAGCACATGGCATCTCGGCCCACAGGTACAAGACTCTGCTCCCTTGTTCTCTCTGATCCAGGTACCGCTCGGTGCTTAGACCTAGATACAAGATTGGCTACAAGACTGTGACAGACCTGGCCTGGCGCTGCTGCCCCGGTCTTACTGGGGAGGGCTGCCCTGAACACCTCACAGACCATGGAGCTACCCTACCACACCGGGAGCCAGAGCCCCAGATTCCTTTGGGGCAGCTGGGCCCAGGTCCCAGGCCGCCTTCTTACAGCAGAGAGGCCCCACACCCCCATGGTGAGTCTGTCCATAGGTGTCCTCTAGGGAGGTCAGGTTTTGTAGGCTTAGTGGTAGGGTGGGGAGGGAACGGACGCAGGTTGCTAAGCTCTCTTAAAGCTGGGGGAGGGGTCCATCTCATGTGGGGCATGACTGTCAGGCCCCAACCTCCCCCACCCAGACCCCATCACAGAGGTGGGGGAGCTGCGTTTGGGAACATGCTGGAGGGCCAGGCCCACATTGCTCCCGTGTTCCCTCTCCCTTCTTAGGAAGAAAAGGCCAAGGGTTGTTTGGTGAGCGACTGGAACAGCTGGAGGGTGATGTCCGGCGCCTCTCACAAGCATACGGCACTCTGAGTGGTTTGGCGGCCAGCCGTGAGGATCCCCTTAGGATCGCTGGTGACACCAGGGCTCCTGTGGCACCTGTAGGCTTTGGGGTCATCCCTGAGGGGCTTGTGGACCCAGAAGACAGAGGCCAAGGACCGCCCCTACCTCCTCTGGGCGAGATCCTGAGCAAGGTGAGAGAGGTGAGCAACACATTACAGACCAAGGCACAGCTGTTGGACGAGGTGCGAGGGCTGGCCCTGGGCCACGAGGCTCACCTGCAGAGGCTCCGGGACGCGCCCCCCTCCCCGCTGACCTCCCTGGCGCTGCTGGAGGAGTATGTGGACCAGCGGTTGCAGCGCCTCTGGGGGAACCTGCTGGACGGCTTTGAGCAGAAGCTGCAAGGTGTCCAGAGCGAGTGTGACCTGCGGGTGCAGGAGGTGCGACAGCAGTGTGAAGAGGGCCAGGCAGCCAGCCAGCGCCTGCACCAGAGCCTTGATGGCCGGGAGCTGGCCTTGCGTCGGGAGCTCTCGCAGCTGGGCACTCAGGTGCAGGGCCTGACTCTGACCGGCGGGGCTACCTGCTGCAGCCAGCTGGCTTTGATCGGCGCCCGGGTGGACAGCCTTGAGAGGAACCTACAGGCCGTCACGGAGACCCAAGGCGGCCCCAGCACCCTGGCTGCGGATGAGCTTGCGCGGCTCTCTGCGGCTGTGCTCCAGGGAGGTGTGGATGGGCTGCTCGAGGGCCTAGAGACCGTCAACGGGACAGAGAATGGAGCAAGGGGCTGCTGTCTGAGAATGGAGATGGGCGGTTGGGGTGTCGGCAGCCTCGGGTCCATGCTGGAAGAGCGCGTGCAGAGCCTAGAGGAACGTCTGGCAACTCTGACCGGCGAGCCACGCCACAGCAGTGCCACGCCAGACAGATCAGCTCGGCCGCTTGTTCGTTCGGAGCTAGCCGTGTTGGAACAAAGACTGGTCTCCCTGGAGACCTCGTGCACCCCGAGTACCACCACGGCCATCCTGGACAATCTCGTGGCAGAGGTGAAAGCCTGGCAGAGCCGGAGTGAGGCCCTCCTACACCAGGTAGCCACTCACACTGCTCTTCTCCAACAGCTCAATGGCACAGTGGCTGAAGTTCTGGGGCAGCTGGCAGAAGGGACAGGCAGCTCACTGCAGGGTGAGATCACTCTGCTGAAGGTCAACTTGAACTCGGTGAGCAAGTCACTCACAGGCCTCAGCGACTCTGTCAGCCAGTACTCTGATGCCTTCCTGGCTGCCAACACATCCCTGGATGAACGGGAACGCAGGGTGGAAGCTGAGGTCCAGGCCATCCAGGAACAGGTCAACAGTCAGGGCTCAAGACTTCAGGCTGGTCACAGGCAGGTCCTGAACCTGCGAGGGGAGCTGGAGCAGCTCAAGGCTGGTGTGGCCGGTGTGGCCGGAGGGTTGAGCCGCTGCCGGGACACAGCCCAGGAACTCCAGCACACAGTGGGCCACTTCGACCAGCGGGTGGCCCAAGTGGAGGGAGCATGTGAGAGGCTGGGCTTATTGGCTGCCCGTCTCAACAGTTTGCCTCCTGAGCAGCTGAGGTCTAGGGAGGGCCTGTGGGGCCACATAGACAAGCTGAACCACACCCTGGCTCAGCACACACAGGACATTGCCCGGCTCCGGGATGACCTGTTGGACTGTAGAGCCCAGCTGGCTGAGGTGAGGCCAGGACGAGCTGACTAGGGTATCTGGGCAGAATCTAAAGCCCAGATCCCACCAACCCAGGGAATATCATCCCAGAGATCAACCCTACCCAGAAGTACCTCCCAGCCCTCCCTGGCCAGCCAGAGGCCACTGGATGCATAACCTTGGTCCAGCTCAGCTCAGACAGCATGACTGTCTCAGCCATCGGAAGTCACCCTCAGAGCTGCAGCCTGGACAGTTCAGGGTAACAGTCAAGGCAAGCTGCACGAGAGGCTGTCTCAAGAGTCAAGGCAAGGACGTCAGAACTGAAGACCGAGCTAGGCTTCGGAGATGGCACTGCCATGTCTGCACTTCCTCTTGTTTAGACACACTGGAGTTCGCACCTGTGCAGTCTCCAGACAGAGTCTCAGACAAGCCTGTCTACTGTCCCCTTTACCAACCAGGGACCAGCCATGGTACTTGGAGGAATCTCTTCCCTTAGCTCTCTGGATGAGGTTTCTGCAGGAAGATGACGCCCACTGGACCTATCTGGCAGTTTCATAGGTGCTATTTCTGAACTAGAGACCAGTGGCTGCCTGAGGTTTCCAACTCCCCACACCTCCCTCAGGACAGAACGAAAGCCCAGCAGCCCAGCCGAGAGTTCTCTGTATTCCCTTTGATCTTGCCTCATGATGAGGGTGTAGGCAGCTTCGGAATCCCAAAGAAAAGGGATCCAGATGTTTGAAGACCCCACCCCAATTTATTTTTTTTATCTTGCAAATATACCCACATGGTCCTCTCCAGTTAGGGGGGAAACCTCTCCCCACCACCCAGGTCAGTACCTCTTGCCAACAGCAGCCTTAGAGTCTGTTGAGGCAGACCCCGAGAAAGGGGCTGTAGCTGAACGAAAAGTCTAAGCCTTGCTGGGGTTTTGTATGCCTCGCCAGGAGGTTCAAAAACTGCAGAGAAGTTGGGGTTAGGAAGCCGTCAGGGAACAACTGGAAAACGCAGGCGCTTAGAGACTAACCATCTCTGCTGAGGCTCCTGGCCTCAGTTCTCCCCAACGCAACCTGGGCCTGCTATGCTGTTTGTTCCCCCACAGCCCTTCATTCCGAAGGCTTGTGGACATAGAGTGTTTGTCCTCCGCTCTGACGTGGTTGGAAAACAGGTTGAAGATTAAATCTTTTAAATGGTCTAAGGGTGCTTTCTTCATTAGCAGGAATGAAGTGTCACTCTGTGTCCCATTGTGCCTTGGGTGACTGCTTACTCAGCCAGCTGGGCACTAGACTGAGCAGCAGGAGCCAGGATGGTCAGCACCAGGGCAGTGGTCTGACAGGGACCCCATGCTATGAGCCCTTATATCTGTGAGCCCAAATCATTCTCTTGTCAGAGGGGCCCTGGACCACCCACACTTAGAGCTGAATTTCAAGGTAGGTAAAGGAAGACATGATGCTTGGATCAGGAGCTATAAGCAGAGCTAGGCCCACAGAGGGATCTGGCTTCGGGGGATAATGTAGCCTCCCAGAAAGGTGTGGGATGGTCGTGTTCCCAGGTGCCACTCAGCCAGGGTGAGAAAGGGGTCATTGTCGAATGATGAGCAAGGAGCTTGCTGCTGCCACCCTTCCCTGTTCAGCTAGGTCTCGAGTGTTCACGAGGCCACCTTCTCTGTTCTGTTACAAGTTGAGTCAAGGCCACAGGGTGGCAGAGACAGATACACGAAGGGCAGTGGTTCTCAACCTTCATAATGCATATGGTTGTGACTTCCAACCGTAAAACTATTTTTTTGTTGCTGCCTCAGCTGTAATTTTGCTACTGTTGTGAATCATGATATCTGATAGGAGATACTTGTGAAGGGTTGGTGCAACGCCCAAAGGGGTCGTGGCCCACAGGTTGAGAACCACAGACCTAGGGGACAGTGAACCTGCAAGGGTCTAGTGGCACATTTAGTTGTTGGAGGTCAGGACTGTACTGAGGCCTGAGGTAGGTCCCTTCGCACTCCCCATGTCCCCGTAGCCAGCCTGGCCTCACTTGGTGATGGGGCCATCTATATCAGAGATGATTACTTTTTCTTCCATTTCTTCAAGTAGAGGGTGGCCTGGTGGTGGCAGGTGCCCTGGTACGGGGTAGTCACACTGACAGCCACAGCATTTCTGTTTCAAAGAGGAAGGAGGGGTCTCTGGCTGCCACCTAACGTGTAGCGCTTTTCTTGGGTCAGTCCCATGGCACCCATCTTCTAATCCTTGGTGTCCTAAGTACACCATCAGTCCCGGGTCAGACCAAGGAGGAAAGCCAGGGTCGGCTCAAACCAGGGCATCAAAGTCCACATATGGCAGTGGCTCCCGCCAATAGCAGAGGTTGCTGTATTCGGGTTTGGCCAGGTCTGTGCTGGGACCACGCACCACGGGTGGGAAGAGAAGCTCAACTACCTCCCCGAGTCGCTGGTACCTGGGGGCAGAATGGCTGCACTGAGTCTCGAGTTGTCAACCAGGCAGTGGCCTTCCCCAGGGTTCATCCAGAGGAGGATGTTAAATCCAGGGACAAAGAGTCTTACGTGGACTTGTGGTTCTTTATGAGTTCCTGAATGAGCTCTCCCCGGGGGTTGACCGTGAAGATGCGAGATTCAGGGAGGCCTACCTGCCGGTAGGCAAAAACATCCTACAAGAGACAGAAAGGGGTTAGGTCGGTGTCTGAGACTGCTGAGGGCAAGCAGTGGGCTACAGCTATAAGGAGGGGCACTCACGTTGGGCCTGTTCCCAAAGGCAGCATAGAAGGGCTGTCTTTGGGGCAGAAAGAGCTGCTGGATGTCACTCAGGCAGGCAACCTTGAACACCTCTGGCTTTTTCTCAATCACCTCCCTGGAAGAGCCACAGCCATGGACAGGGAAGAGGGCAAAGGAAAGGCAAGACACCAGAGGGTCAGAGAACGTGGTCTGACCAACCTTGTCAGATATCCAAGAGCAAATGTGAGCTAGGCTGGAGATACAAGGGGCTGTGGGCTTGTGTGTGAGCGTGGTTACCTGTGGAGGGCAGAGAAGAGGCTGCTTGGAGACAGCAGGATGGGGCCCTTAGGAAGGCCACAGCCACGCTCGCTCACCCACTGCAAGTACCCCTTAGTAAGGTCAGCCATGCCGATGGCCCGTGCTGAGCAGTACAGGAACTTGTACCCATTTCTGGAGGTAAGAGAGAGAGCCATCAGAAACACCCTTCCCATTGCCCCTTTTGCTGCAAGCCCAGCTCAACTCTAGGGCTCTGGCTTTGCAGGAAGTAGACTTAGGCAGACCTTGAGGGGTGTCCTCAGCAGCTGTCCCAGCTGGAACATGGACACTGTTTTATGGGCCAGGGCAGAGGTGGCTTTCTGTTACCTTGAGGTCAACAGGTAGGTGACTCACAAGAGAACCAACGAAGGTCTCTGTTTTATGAACTTCCCAGTCTACTTCCGTTGTGGGCTCTGGTGGTGCCTAAGACCAGTTTCTCAGGGCAGAAGTTAGGGTGGCCTAAGATACCCCATCATCCCTCCCTCCAGCTAGGAGCCCTGGCCCAGCCAGAGTTCAGCACTCACAGATGGATTTTGTGGTAAAGACTAGTAATGCCCTCATGTGTCCAGTCTTTTCCCAGCTGGGGCAGAATGTGGCCCAGAGCATCCGACCTGTAGCCAGGAAAGGAAGGTCATTTAGGCTACCCATGTGGCTGCCATGCTCCGTGGGTGTAGCCCAATGTGGCTCTGCCCCAACTTGGCCTCTCTGGAAGAAGGCAGTACACACTGTTGCCACACACCCAGGACAAAGGCAGGTAGGTCCCCAGGCACTCCCCCCCAGCTCCTCACAGCCAGCCGGGTCTCACTTGGTGATAGTGCCATCGATGTCAGAGATGACCACCTTGTCATCCCAATTCCACAGGTAGATGGTGGCTTTGCAACGGCAGGTGCCTTGATACTGGGTAGTCACACTGAAGACCACATCGTTAGCTCCTTCCTGCAGGTTCAGACAGCGCTGGCGGCAGGCAAAGGGGGAAGGTATGATCCTCGGCTGTGCTCTACTTTGTGGTTTTTTATTCCCATGAGCCTCTTTCACCTCTTCCTCTTAGTTCAGAGACCTTTCCTGAGGAATCTCACAACACCCACACCCAGTACATCTACATGGGCACAAGGCACCTGTGCTGCCCAGGGACCTGCACAGTGCTAGGCATGGGAGCCACAACTTCTGATTCTCCATGACATGAATATCAGACAAGCCACGTCTGTGACCTGGGTTTCTAGGTCAGCCACAAGGCAAAGGCTGGTCTTGACAGAGAGATACTCTATTCCAGAGGACGTCCTGTGGGATCATCACAGGAAGCCCTTTTGGGGGACAAGGATACCTGAGTCAATATCCCCCTAAAGTGAGGCCTAGTCCTGAATGTGATCTTAGAGAATGATGGTGGCTGCTCTCCATCGTAGCTAGGAGACCTCTGTCCTGACTGATCCAAAAGTGGACAAATACTCTAGGGTACCAAGCAAATGGCTGCTACCCTGTACCAAGTTAGTCAAACATGGATGCTTTCCTGACCACAGGCTACCAGCTACAGAACTCAGGAAATCCATATAGTGAAGGATGCATAGGTTTGTTAAAAATCTTAAGAGCAGATGTTAACACTGATGACTTCAATGAGGTTTTCATGGGACACTGCAGGTGGATAGTTTAAGGCATGAGAGGACTTTTCCCGTGAGAGCTGCTAACAGAAATGAGCTGGCCTATGAAGAGGTGAACCCCCACATTCAAGCAGAGGCTATCTGGGAAGCTGCCTGTGGGGTAGGTTCTGGCCTGTGGTGAACTGCACCTCATCTTGGTCCTGTGATCCTTGGATAGAATTAAACACAGCCCACACAGGAACGCACAGGAACACACGGACAAACTCACGATCTGATCAGAAGAGAGGCGAAGGGACTTCTTATAGGTAGGGATGTAGCCTGGAGTGGAGGGTGGCAGTGGGGGAACCTCAAGGATCACAGGGCTGTCTGGGGCATCATCATCACTGCTTAGGACCTCTGTCTTCTCTCTGTGGGCATTACTGGTGTTTGAGCCACTGGCCCCAGCTGAAGGCAACTCTCTTGCTTACCCACAGCACAGGGACATGAGCAACCCAGGGCCTGTTCCTGTCGCTCGAGAGGCTGCCTTCCCTTCAGGTGCTACCTATGTGGGATGTCTACCCAGGGAGATGACAGCCAAGCTAGAATGGAGGCCCCAAACCATCTAGCTTCAGGATGCTTCTCTGGGATGTCTACCCTGGAGATTCTTTCCTAAACACATGTATCCTGGAATTTATACCCAATGCTACTTGGTTTGGCTTCAGCTGGCCTACCCTTCATCACTCTCTCCACAAACTTGGATGGCTGGGTCATTTCCAAGGTTGAAAAAAAAGCAAGGGGAGCTAAATAAGCAAGACCCTGTGGGCTGGGGCTAGAGAGACCTTTGACCCTCCCCTTAATATGGCTAGGAATTGCTATTTCCTACCTGAGGGACATTTGGTAGGTCTCTAGGTCTAGGCTAGGGAAGAGGTTCTGGCGCCCTCCCCCACCAGGGTGACCCCCAACCCCGAGGCCTGCCGACAGTCCAACTCACCCCTGCTGCTCTCTGGTTGTGGTTTTCTCTCTCTGGGCACTGTGCTGCAGGAAGAACTTCCATAAGCCAAGTCTGCTTCCTGCCCTGTGCTGGCCCTGCCCATTGATGGCTGGCCACCCACCTACCTCCTCAGCCGGGAAGTCCCTTCGTCTCCAGGAAAACCACCAGCGCCCACCCTTCCGGGGCATCTTCTCCTTCTCAAGCTTGTCCACAGTGCTCTGTGGGTAGATGATGGCCACAAGTTCTTTCTACACCCCATAAATCTACCATATGTTGACAGCGGGAACCCTGTGAGCCCAGAACCTCAGCCCGCCCTAGAGCAAGGCTGAAAAAAATGTTCGCCTCCGCCTGAGAACCCACGAATGACTCATGGAACCCTTCTAGGGGACCAAAGGCCATGCCTGTCTCACCAGAACTCCTGGATTTAGCCTAGCTTCCTGATTTCATGAGCCTGTGCACTACTGCAGAAACTAGGGTTAACACTGCATTGGGAAAGTCATAAGAACCGGTACAGAACTCCATGCGGATTGCCTCCCAGTGGCCCCAGTAACAACACACTATAGTCAGGATTCTTTTCAATCCCAGACAAACAACTTCCTGAAGTCAGTGATCCTAACCCACAACCCTATCCCTCTCCTTATATTCTGACCAGTATCGGATTGGGGCACCATTATCTTGAGGTAAAAAAATAAAAACAATAACAACAACAAAAAAGCTGATCGGATGCATGCTAGATAACCCAGCTAAGTCCAGGACAAGGCTCGCCTAGATGACAGAGCAACACCCTACAGATGCAGTTTACAGAACTCAAGTCAGAAGGACATGAGCTTGGGGTTAACCAGCCTGGGTGACAGCAGTTTGAGTGGGGGTTCTCTCAGGTGGTGGGTCTGTCTAGATAAAATGAGGAAGAGTCAAACAAGGGGGTGATTCTCTTCCTTCCCATAGGTCCTAGATCCTAGCTCTGTCACAGTGATAGCGCGAGATGTCACTGAAGGGATGCTGTCAACACTTACGTGCCCTTTGAGGAAGCCTAATGAGCTAAGAATCATGGATAAGGCAAGAGTGGGGCCCTGGGGGACCTCATAGAGGGCAGAAAGGGCAGGTAGAGTCACAGGCCCCTCTCTTCTCACCATCTACTTTCTTGCCAAGGCTATGCCTTCAATGATCTCCCAGCGAGGGCAGGTGGCCGCAGAAGGCCAGGTGGAGATTCTGAGAAGGAATGGAAACACTGGCTTCCTTCCCTCATCTGAGTATGCGGCCACACTGTTTCATGCCTGACCTACTCAGGACTGTCACTGATCTGTATGACTAGTGGGCACTCAATCAGCAAACACCCTTAGTAATCTGTCAGCACCCCAGGCCACTCATCCCCACCACTCAGTTGAATTTGATGCTCATCTGGATGAATATTTGATCAACTGTGCTTTCCTAGAGGGTGGGCTTGTTTGGCTCATGACTCCTCAGGCTGAATATGGCACATAATAGGTACTCAACAGATGAGGGCTGACCAAGGCAGCAAGCACCCCTCAGTTCAGCACTGAGAAGGGTCAGAGTGGAACCCTGTTTCCCAGGCCTCATCTTTCAGATCCCAAACTCTCTGGTTGAAGATTTGTCTCTGTTTGGCCATCTGTCGTATGCTTACCCTGCTCTAGTTTCACTAGAGTTCCTCTGATGAAAAGCCCTCTGATGAAAAGGATCCAGCCATGGCTAAGAATCCTGGGAATGATGGGCTTTGTCCATACAGGATGGGCAAGACTTGGAGGACCTATGTTTTCTGCCTCAAGGGTGGGTCCAGTAGCCAGTAGCCACAAGCTCCAAACCTATCTTTGTTCACCATCTACTTTCTTGCCAAGGCTATGACTTCAAGGCAATGGCCCCAGTAGTGTTCTAAGCATTACCTCAGGTAAGTTCTTCTGGAAGGCTTGCAGAGAGAGGATCATGGGGGCAGCCACAGCCCAGTTATAATGCCTAGAGTGGCAGAATGAGGTGTTAGAACTACAGCAGCCATGAGGGTACAAAGAATGGGTAACTTAGGACCTCAGCCACCCCCTGACCTGCTACTCACTTCTCATTGATTTTCACCACAAGGTTTGGGTCATCCAAGAGCCCCGGGTTCTTAGTGAGGTCCTCATAGGAGACCATGTGCTGGTTGAACTTTTCTGGGCACAGAGGCAGAAAGTGAGGGCTGAGGGTGCCATGTCCCTCATGACCCCCTTCCTTCATACTCTCCCACAGAGCTCCTGTCACCTAGGTCTTTGACTTGGCAACAATTACTCCATCCAGGAATTACAGCCAGGTCAAGGCTTACTATCAAGAATTTGTGTCTCAAAGATGTTGGCTGAGCGTGGACACCACAGGGCAGATAATGGCCGGAAGCCCAGCCCAGCCTCACATCTGTGCTACCCCACCTTCAAATGTCTTACCTGACTTCTGGCTTCTTCCTGCCCTGCTGTGAAATCTGGAGGTCTTCTTTGCAATTCCTTGACCCTGAGGGGTCATTTATGCCCTCCCATGGCTCCTGAGTACCATATCTGTTCTCTTACCTCCTTTCATCCCTAGGAGCCTGCCTCCCTTCTCTGGTCCCTGAACGTCTTCCCCATCTTCCCTTGGTCCCTAGCTCTGCATTAATCCTTAGAAGGGCTGGCACCATGGTTGAACGTACCCAGTGAGATGTCTCGGGTGTCAGCCAGCCCCCCGCAGAGGGACAATGCTATTCTGTCCACTGAGTCCAGAGTGGATTCTGCTATGTGCTCAGGGTTGGGGTTCTCTAGGAGCTTCTGGTTGCTGGGTTCACTCCACCTCCTGGCCCCCATCCCACATTCGCTGAAGACAAAGAGACCAGCGATGATATGAATACAAAAGAAGACAGAGGAGGCTCTCCTTTCCTCCCAGGCCCTTCATAGGAAATCTTTGGCTCCACAGGCCCCAGTCCCAAACTCCCTTTCACCCAGAGCCCAGGCACCTCTGGGGGAAATAAAGGGCTGCGTTCTCAGAGTCCAGGGAGGGTAGATCATCCAGGTAGATGTCACTGGGGCCCAGGTGCTGGTTTCTCTTCAGGAAACCTAAGGGTGAAAGAGACAACACTCATCTACCAAACATGGATTCAGTGGCATGAGCTACATGTGGCCCTTTGCCCCAAGTGGCCTAAAGTGCTGCTGTCCAACAGAACTCTTCCACGACAGAAATGTCCCATATCTGTATTGTCCAATATGGTAGCCACTAGCCACAGGTGGCTACGAAGCACGCTTCAGATAGATTGGTGTGGCAGAGAGACGGGATTCCAAGTTTTGTTTTGATTACTCCATTTCATTTTACTTCCCTGTTTATTGGTATCTCTTAAAAACAATTTTATTTTGTGGGCACACATGTGGTGGTCAGAGGACCACAGTGCAGGGCAGGGGACAGCCTACAGGAGTCAGTTCTCTCCTGAGTCCATATGGATCCTGGGGATCAAACTCAGGCTGTCAGACTCGGCACCAAGTGCCTTTACCCACAGAGCCGTCTCACTAACCCTATGGATTGTGTCATTGAGACAGGGCCTCGTGTGCCTCAGGTTGGCTTTGAACTCACTATATATTCCTGATCCTCCCACCTACATCTCCCAGATTCTGGGATTACAAGCTTGTACCATTGTATACAGTCTATGTGGGACTGGGACTGGGGCTCAAACTCTGGCTTCCTCCATGTTAGTCAAGCTTTCTACCAACTGCATGCCATCCCTAGCCCTTAATTATTTAATATTATGAAACCTCTCTCCCACCTTCGGGGCCTAACTCATGCAGTTTCCTCTGCCTAGAATTTTCTTCTCATTCCTCCCATGGCTGGGTCTTCATTGTCTATGTCCCAGTTACAACTCTCACTAATCAGAGACCTCCCAAGACCATGTGATTTCCCAGTCCCCAGTCCCCAGCCCTCCTTGTTTATACATGTGCCATTTGTCTCTTCCATTGGACTGGGCCCTGAAAACACTGCCTGCAAAGCACACAAAGCCTGGCATACAGCAGCTGCTCAAAGCGTGCCGAAAGCTGTACTTGCCCACCCAGGACATAACCTGAGGCCAGAGATGCAGGCAGAGAGATGCACCCGTCACTCACCTTTCTCCCTGGAGGCTCCTGGACGCCCAGAGGAAATGTGGCTTTCCGGAGAGGTCCAGTTCCATGACTTAGTAGCAGGAGGGTGGCTGGCACCCTTGGAGTTCTGACTCTTGGTTTCCTTACTCTCTGGAGCAGTAAGGGAAGACTCCACCAGAGTTCCCTCACAGTGCACCTCCTCATCAGTGCTGGCCCCTGGCTGCAGCACTGGGAGCCTCAAAGTGTCCACACCAGCCACAGAGGAGGAGGCGGGAGGGCTAGGTTCCCCGGAAAGTGCACAGATCGCCTCGGCCACACTTTTAAGGTCCACGGAGAACTCAGGCCGCTCAGCTTTCGCCACCTTCAATCAGATTGATACAGGAAGACACAGTTCTCACAAAGCTCACATCCCAGCAGCATCTAACCCTGACGCAGATGGGTCAGGGAGTCCCTGAAAGGCCGAGACTGGAGCAGCATGGAGGAACTCACCTTAGGCAGTCTCCCCCAGGCCCACTGCATGTGAGACTCAGCTCTCAGGGGACTGGGCTCCGAGGACCGCAGTTCCAGCTCTGAGTCACTCTTAGGGGACATTAGGTCACCTGATGAGAGGCTACGAAGAACAAGCATTCAGAGACAACCACTAGTCAACCTGTCACCACCCCCCCAACCTAGCCCAACATAGAAAAAAAAATTTCAACAGGTATTTATGCCTGAATTGAATCAAAAATATACAAGAATATGTATATTATACATATACATATATAAAGAACTCCTATAAACCAACAATAAGAAGGCAAAAAACTGATTTTAGTTTAGTTTAGTTTTTTTTTTAATTAGATGTGGTATCACATGCCTGTAATCTTAGCATCATCTTCTGCTACATAAGGAGTTCAAGGCCACCCTTGGCTGTGTGAGACCCAAAACAAACAGGATGGCAAGATCTATTCTGTAAGATCTATTTATATGTATGTGTGCACATGAGTGCAGTGCCTGTGGAGGCCAGAAGAGGGCATCAGAGCTCCTGGAGCTGGAATGATGGACAGTTGTGAGCTGCTTCATGCATGTGCTAGGAAGTGAACTTGAATCCCCTGTAGAGCCATCTCTCCAGCCCCACAGATGTGTCTTCTTTATAGGTATAGGATGTCTTTCCAGCCCAAAGGAAAGAGCTAGAACTAGAGCATAGTCATGGTCCCATGACACTAGGAACGGACTTCACACCACTGAATTGCGCACTCTGAACTGTGGCAAGGCTCATGTTAGGAGTATTTTTGTTGCCACGATTTAAAATTGAGTTTGATCCTGTTGCCGAAAGCATGATACAATACAATAAAATAAGAATTGCCCCCAAACTTAAGCGTTTTATAAAAGAGAAGTATCGATGGGCAGCAAACCCACTGAGTGGGTTCTGAGAAATTGGTCATCGCAGAGCTGTAGGCTGGGAGCAGCCTCACACCACCCTGCCGCCCACTGGAACGCTTACCCGGCCTGGGGGGCGCACTCGCCATCGGAGTATGGGTAGATGTCTTTAGGCTGCGATGAGGGCTCTTCTTCTTGAGCACTGCTTAAGGACCACAGAGAAATGCTCACTAAGAGGAAAGGGCATGGAAGCCTGCCTATCAGGAAGTTGGGCAGGAAAGCCCAAGAGATGTCAAGGCCCTTGTCCAGAGTCACACGGCATCAGCAGAGGAGATGCTTCGGCCCAGGCTAGTGGTCCCCGTGCCCCCACCTGGCTCCTACCCACCTTGGGGACTCTGGTGTTGGCTTTTCCAGCTCACTCTCCACACCTGCCTCCAAGTCCTCAGAACTGGAGTCCGCAGCATCCTCCCTGCGCCTGGGTTTCCTCCTGCGCCGCCTCTTTCTCCTCCCAGTGATGACAAGGCCCTCAGGCTCACTGGCTGTGCCCAGCTGGGAGTCTGAGGGAAAGCCTGACAGGCCTCCCCATGGGATGGGGGAGGTGCACAGGCGGGGAGGCACGTCTTCCTGTGGACAGAACCAGGGCTGAAAGTGCTAGAGCCATCGGGTTAGCCAGAGCCCCACAGTGAGCTCATGTGGAGACAGGCAGGGGCCTCGCCCCCTCCCCCTCAGCAGAGGTGCCCCTCTAACTGAGTGACACGGCAGTCCAGGCAGGTCCATCAGAACAGGCAGAAGCAGGGGCATCAGCCTTTCCCTGCCTCCTGTTAACGCACATTTCTCCTCTAAGATTTAGCCAGGTGCCACTTCCTCCAGGAAGATTGCCCAGACTACAGTTCCTTACAAGTAGCTGCAACACTGGCTATTTCTGTGCCGGTACTCCAGACTAGTCTGGAACTCTTTTTAAAGGTAGGGAGTCAATTGTTTGAGTCAGATACACAATGTCTGACACACAGTAGGGGCTCAGTTAAAGCTTATCAAGTTCAAGCAGTTTAAACTCTTTTGTTGGCTTTGGCTAGGTCTTATCTTCATTCTGCAAACACTCTGCTTTTCACACACACACACCACATTCTGTGTTCTGGCTGTGCGGGGCAGATACAGACTAGAGGAGCCAGGCTTCAGTCTCTGCAGTCCCCTCGTCCTCATCTTTTCTGAGCTTCCAACCCATGCTATCTTTCCACTCCTCAGGGGTCAGCTCAGAGGGTTCCTGCTTCAGAAACCTTCCCCAGGAAGCAGAATCAACAGGATATTATAAAGTCTGAGGCCACCCTCACATCACCCTGTTTATCAGATCTCTGCTGAAGGGATTTTCCTGAGATTCAGGGACCATGACGGGCCCCAGATTCCCTCTTGGTACAGCACCAGTGAGGGTGTGAGGTCAGGCCTAAGCCCAGATGACGATCCCTACCTCATCACTGTCCAGCTCCTGGACGAAGAAGGCCTCGCCACTGTCCCCCAGCTTCATGTGCAAGTCCACAGGCTCTCCATTGATTTCAATGTCCACCTGTAATGGGTGGGGACTGTGGGAGCAAGGCGTGGCTCCTCATGTCCTGAACTAGTACCTGGAGACCCACTCCTGCCTGCCTCCAGCTCTGATGGGGCTGGAGCTCTCTCTAGACTTCAGTGGCCTTGGCTGCTTGCTTATCACCTGGTCACCAGGAGAATGTTGCTATGACCTGACACTTCTGCCTTTTCCCGGCTCCTGGCTGTTGAGTACATGAACAATGGTGAGCATTACCACTGTTGTGGAGTGTTCCTGCTTACCTTTTAACAACCCCCTGCAGCAGTAGCTCCTAGAATTATCTCCTCTTTATAGATGAGGAAACTGAGGCTTGTTGGGAGAAGAGGGTGTTGGGTAGGTTATTTGTGAGGACCTGCCCTCCCAGCAAGAGTCTCTGAAACCCAAAAGGTCTTCAAACCGCCCCCCAACCTCTTTGTGTTTTGTCTTGTGCGTGTTTGTATGTGGCATCCTGTGTGTGCGTGCGTGTGTGTGTGCATGTTTGTGTGGGTGTCTGCCTATGTGAGAGGCCAGAGGTCAGTCGCAGATGTCTTCCTCTCCACCTTGTTTTTTTGAGGCAGAGTCTCCCACTGAGTCTGGAAAAGACCAGTTGGTGAGGCTGGAAGGCTACTGAGCTCCAGAGGTCTACCTGCCTCTGCTTCCTCAGGGTTTTATATATTTATACTGTAAATCACAGACATGTGCTGCACCTTGATGTTTATGAGGGAAAAGTTCACTGGGAATTGCAGTTTGGGGCATTGCAAGCTCTTTACTCACTCGGGCATCAGCCCAGCTCTGCAGTCTAACCTCTGACCTCTGAGAACCCTGTCCTTCACAGGTTATATTTTTGCATCAGGGTTCTGAAACATTCAGTCACTTCAACTTGAAAGGTGTTTGGGCACTCTAAACTGTTGCTCACACGAGGACCCAGGTGCTAACAGAAGACTTTGTTATCTTTACCTGAACCTGAGGAAGCAGATATGGTCCTAGTAAGGGACTAACCTTTGTCCCCACCAACCTGACCTTGAGGCCACATTATCAGTTCCTGTTTACTGTCCCAATATTCCACTGCTAGCACTAGGCATATAAAAACTTGTCATCTGTAAAGGTGACATACTGGCTTTAAAGACATGAGGTGCTTTAGCAAGGCTGCAGGGGAAGCCTTAGTGAGTTGAGCCAGATCCGGTAGCCACAGCATCCAGTTCTGTTCTCCTGGGCTCAGTTGAATCCCTGGGGCCCACAGAGTGAAAGGAAAGAACTGACTCCCACATTGTCTTCTGACTTCCATACACAAGTGTGAATACACAATCATATATACAGAAAATAAATAAAATAAGACAATTCTTTTTAAGGAAAATGCAATGGAAATACAAAAGAAGAAACACAGGACAGGTACCCACCTACCCCCTCACCCCACACCTGAGGGAAGCCACGTCTTTTCTGGGACAGCAGTGATTACCCTGGCCTTCAAAAGCCCACCCTAATGAAGCCAGACCACAGGCCAAAGCACTCACCACCTTCTCCCGTGACCGCAGGACACCCAGCTTGCCAAAACGCACGTGGAAGGGCGAGCATCGGAAGGAGCCATCCGTCTGCTTTACCACCAGCACGTCGATGCCGCCACTCAGGGTGGCTGGGTTCAGGCCCCTGTAGAGTTCCTTAACTGTTCCAAACACTGTCTCTGCCAGCTGCCCCACATAGTTCATGGCTGCTGCTGCTGGCCAGAGCTGGGATGCCCAAGCTGAAGGTGTGTCTGGCCCTTGGAGACGGAATGTGGTCTGTACAGCGGCAGCAGCTGTGGGATGGGAGGATCTCCAGGAGGGCAGAGCCTACTGGCCGTGGCTGTCCCGCTGGCCTACTGCGGGACCCTCGGGCAGCTGGCTGCCTTCTCTTGCCAGTCTCCACATCTGTGAAAACAAGGACTCAGGGTGAGACAGTACCTGGGTGCCTGTGCCTCTGAATGCTATGACTCATGGTAATGCTCATGAGCAATCTTCAGAACAACCTTGCAAGGCTGGCAGAGTGAGTGTTATTGTTTACAGACGAACCAGATGAAGCTTGGAGAGGTGGAGTGACTTGCCCAGGGTCTCACACCTGTAACGAGAGAACCTGAGGTTCAAGCCCAGGTCTACGTGACTCACATCCAGAACTCACATCCAGAAGATCCACTGTGGAGACAGGACATCGTGGACAGTGAGGAGAGCCTCTGGGTCCAGGGAGCCCTGCTAGGTAATGGGTGGTGTCCTAAAGGAAGTCTTCCATTTGAGAAATGGGTCTAGCTATCTTGCTGCTTCCTGGTCCTAGAAATTGACCAGGCTCTTGCGTATTCGCTCTCGGTACCTAAACCTCTATGAGCCCTATTAGTAGTCCCAGGCACCAAGTAAGGTCTCTGTGTAGCTTAAGGAACCACTCCAGCCCTACAATGACCCCTTTCCTGGTAAGGGGTCTGTCTATGGGCCAACTGGAAGGTGAGGCCCACAGCCCTACTCCAGGATCTCCAGGCCATTGTTTTCAGCCCCTGACTTCAGACTAGAACTCAGCTAGGCAGGTCCTCAGACCCACATTCTGGGTCATCTGTAAAGGTGACCCAGCCAGACTGGTCCCTCCAGCTTTCCTGTGTCTGGTAGGGCAGGAAGAGGTGAAGGAGGAGGCTTCAGTGACAGCAAAGAAAAGCCAAGGCTATCATGAGTCATGACCAAGCTGCCATAGTGACCCCTCATCTGACTCCACCCTTACCAGAATCAGCTCATCACACCTGCTATGCTGTCAGGCAAGAGATCTACCGCTGACTGGCAGCACTGGGAACCAGACCCAGGACACCTCTACAGGGCACCCTTCTCTTTCAGAATCTTGCACAAGAATTCCTGGAGGACAAGGGTTCAGGATCATCCTTCAAAGAAGCTAAGTGAGTTACTGAGCTTTATGGAGCTAATAGAGCACAGATCATGTGTGGGGTGCGGGGTGGGGGGTGAGCAGGAGAGAGGCTATGACTCAGGTCTCCTGACTCCTTAATTAGTCCATGGTCCCCACACCACACCACAGCTGTCTGCAGAGAGGGAGAAGCCATATCTGTATAGCTTTGTGATGCACTGAACTTGGAATGTGGTCCAGGAACCGGCAGCAGCAGGAGTGTCCCTGGGAGCTTATTAGAAAGGTGGGAACTTAGGTCTAGCTCGGCTTCCTGGGTCCAGTGTACATTTGAACATGTGGACCCTTGGGCGGTGTTCCCAGTCCGTAGCTGACTTTTGGGAAAGTCTTGACCTAACCAGTAGGAGGATAAGTAAAAAAATGGGGTGAAATTAAACTCTGTGGCTCCCTAATGTCACTCAAAGCCAGTAACAATTTTGTCTGCAAGACACCTATTAGGTCCTTGGTGGAAAGTCTCATTCTGCTCTAACTTCAGATCTAAAAAGACAGACTGACAGGACAGATACAGATCAGTTGAGCAATGCTCTAGGCCAGTGTGAGTCTAGGGAAAGCAGAGAAGACCCAGGAGTTTCCAGGAATAAAGGAGTAAAGCATGGGAGGCCCAGGGTAGGGGGTGAAGGGGTGGGACAAAGCTGCTGCTGACCTGCTGGGACCAAAAGAACTGGAATGAAAGGGAGGCTTGGTCTGCTCTATCACAACTTCTCAACTGCTGGTTGGGACCAGAACAGTTTGAGTGTGTGCATGTGTGTGTATGCGCGTGTGCACACACATACTGGGTACACACATACTGGGTAAATTATGAGACTGTATCTCTGGTCTCTGTACATTAGACCATGGTAGGCCCCCATCCCCCATCCGAGGTTGTGACAGCCAGGTTGTCTCTAGATGTTAAATGCGTCCCAGGGCTGCTAGGGATAGAGCACTTGCCTTGTAGACACTGCCCTCTAGGCTCAGTCCCCAAACTGCAAATAAAACCAACTGTCTCCTTGGGAGAAAAATCATCCCCGGTTGAGAACCACTAATCCAAGAAAGAGAGCTGGGTGGCAGGGCTGAGTACACGGGAGGGGTGTCACTAGAATTACTCAGATCCATTCACGGGTTCTCAGGCAAACAACTTGCGGCCTCAGTTCCTCCTGTACAATACAGCCCTTAAGTCAGACCCATCTCAGCCTTGAGAATCTCACTTGCTTGGACTTTGGGTTCCTCTAACTATCTGCCCCCAACACACACACACACCCTTAAGGGAAGCTTGCTTTGGGCCCTTCTCAAGCTGGGAGCTCTGCTTCTTACACAACAGTCCCTTCCTTGACCTGCCTTCGGTCTGGGTCAAGGTTTTATTACCAGATCACTAGATCATTGATGGCAGCTGGGCATTGTGGGTAAGCGCGCCACAGTGCTGGAGTTTTAACCTGCCGCTTACCAGCTCTGGCTCTGAGCAAATCAGTTCATTCACCTGAGCCTTCATTTCAGCTTCTTTCAACAGGGATAACATGAGGTAGTACTTGATGAGCTAATTTGCATACAGCCCTGTTGGACAATGTGCGTTGTGCCCGTATGCGTCACCTGGCAGAAACGCCAGCATCGTTTTCAGCATCACAACAGTCCCACTTACCCAGGCTGTGGGCAGCGCAGTGGAGCAGCCTCTGCTTGCATCTAACAGCCAGCTGGCACCCAACACCATGAACAGTGGGAACCTCACGGTTTACTAGATGGGCCGGTGAACTGCAGGCCTTGCAGAGCACCTTGCTCCAAGACAGGCTATAATATCCGAAAGGTTCCAGGCTAGTCTGCCTCTACCATAGGAAAGCCAAAACAAGCTGCCCTGGACCTGAGATCCCTGCCCTCTTGGGTCTCCAGATTTTGAGTTGGGGGAGTCACCCATCTCCCTGCCACCAAAGCGAGTAGGAGGAAAAACTTTGTTTATAGCAGCGCTAGGGAGGAAACTCTGTGTCTCTCCTTATACCAGGGATGTTCTCTATCACCAAGCTGCAATTCCCCAGCTTAGAGCAGCGACTTCTGTTGTCCCAGGAGAGGAAAAGTGCCTCAGCTCTCCTCATTGACTCACAAGATAGGCCAGGCAAGGGCCTGGATATTCCTTTGCAACTGAGGACACTCGGTACCAAGGACACGCAGTCAGTCTGGGGCAGCCTCCCTAAAAGGTTCTGGTATCTCCTCTCCAGTTCCTAGTCTTGGCTATCCAGGGACCTTGAGGCCGCTGGGAAAGGGCCAGGAAGGAAGTGAAGCTATCCGTCCCCCACTCTTTCCCTAGCTCCAGGTGGACTCTGGCCCTTGAAATGAAGATGAGACAGAAGAACAGAACGGGAAAGAAACATTTTCCCTCCTGTCCCAGCTAGGTTCCTACCTAGGAATTCCCTTCCTCCCGTGCACCTCTGAGACCCAGAGTCGCCGCCTCTACCTGTACGCAGAGGTTCCCCAGGTAAGGGTCAAGGTCGGAGCACTTCCGCTTTCTCTGGGCACGGGTGAGATCCAGGCTCCACTCCTTCCTCCCACCAACCAGGTGCGGCTTTCACTGTCCTAAACCAGCCCAGGCTCCACCCCTCGCTTCGAAAAGACCCCGCCCCTGTCCCGTGTTCACTCCCAAGGGCGCCCTTGCTCCCAGCGAGACTGCGGAGCAGCAGACTTTACGCCCGGCGCCCAGCCACGCTCGTGGCCGCACCAGCTGCCGCCACGGAAACGCAAGCGACTCAAGGACTTTGGAACCGCGCCTACCCACGCCCTGTTCCTTTCCACCTGGCTCTGTGACCGATTTGAGGCCGGTACTCGCTTTATCGAAGAGGAGAGCTACTTGTAGGATTTTCCAGAGAACATGAGTGTCTTTGTGGAGTGCTTGGTGTTTGGGTTTCCCATCCCGGGAACAGCGTTCCTTGACCCTCCACACCTCTTCCTAGCCGAGATCCAGCTACCCGTAGGCTCACAGCTGTGATGTCTTATTTGCTCAATTAGTGCCAGCCTTGTTGATTTGTTTCGCAGCGCCGATATCAAACCCCGGGGCCACGCGCAAAGGGATCTGCCACCGCTACACCACCCAGCTTCAAATGTGCTCTTTAACTGAGCTTGAACTCCGTGCGAACAGATCTCCGTCAACGCTCTCAGTGCCGTTGCAAGAATACCTGCTCCAGCATCCATCAGCGACGGGCAATGCGCTCAATACCACCGCAGGCCAGCAGGGGGCAGACGATGACCAGCTTTCTCACCACCCAACAGCCTCAACAGCCAGGACAGGCGAGCAGATTTGTAGGCAATAAATCCAAGCGGCCAGGGCCAGGCCAGGAATGGCTTTAAATCTGTGGTTCGTTTCCTTCCCTGATTTAAAAAACAAACAAACAAACAAACAAACAAAAAAACTCTCTGCCTACCTTTAAGTCTATGGCCCCTGCAAAGAAGACATGATGGAAAAGATCAGAAGCTGAAGGTGTTTGTTCTAAAAAGCACAGGCAGGCTTTGCTAATTAAAAGATGGCTCAGTCAACCGAGCGTGGTGGCAAACGCCCTTATCCCAGCACTGGGAGGCAGAGGCAGGCAGATCCCTGAGTTCGAGGCCGGCCGGGTTCCAGGTTCTGTATAACAGGGTTACACAGAGAAACCCCGTCTCAAAAATCCGAAACAGACAAACAAAACAAGGCTCCTCCAGTAAAGGTGCTTGCTTTTGAGTAGAGTAACTGTAATCTACACTTACAAGGAGCTCCAGGCAGGCTTTGAAGCCTGTGCACATACTGTGGGTATGTGCTTCTCAGCCTCCTAATGCTGCAACCCTTTAATACAGTTCCTCATGCTGTACTGACCTGCAACCATAAAATTATTTTGTTGCTACTTTGTAACTAATCTTGCTATTGTTATGAACCATAATATCTGATATGTAGTGTTGGTAGGACCCTGCTGTTTGAGGTTGCAGTCCTCCCAGTCTGGATAGCCTTTCTGAGCTTGGCTCTAGATGGAGGACTCCCTTTCCCCATAGGGTCTCCCACTCTCTGCCTGACCTCATCTGAAGAGTGTCTTTAGACACTCTAACCACATCTGATATATGGCCTTTGGCACAGTTTCTTGCTAGCTCTCCCTGCCCTGCCTATAGGATAATTTGACACTGTGTTCCCATGGTGCTGCCGAAGGCAAATCAAGCATCCAATCAAGCAACCAATTATGTACACCTATCCTGGGAGCCCCCGCCCCGTCCTCTTACCCAAGGACTATATAGCCTTTATTCCCCCCAAGTAAAGTTGAACTATCTCACTGAAGTGGTTCCCGGAGGTCATTTCTGTTGTGCTTGAGGCCTTCTGAGCCCTGCGCCTTGCCTTCTGCTCCTCCTGCCCTTGTAGGTTGGTGGCCAACAGCTTCCAGAGAAGAGGAGACCCACAATGTAGGATATCTGTTAGGAGATCCCTGTGAAAGGGCCGTTCAACCCCCAGAAGGGTCGCGACCCACAGGTTGAGAACACCTCTTTATCAATTGGTTTGTGTTTTTAATTTATTAAGATAAAGGCATAAAAAGGCAGAGCAGGCCCAGAGGGGTGGGAATGGGGACCTGAGAAAAGCCAGCTTCGACTGGACTAGTTGCTATCTCAAAAGAGCCCTGCTGTAGAAGCACAGCCATCTCAAGGGGTTCTGGCCTGCTGAAAAATTGCCCATGGCTCTATTATATATAATGATTACATTGATGGTCAAACTCTGGAAGCAGGAACTTCCCCCAAAACACAGGCAAGAAGATAGGCGAGGTCACAGACTGGGGCTTCTATCTTTTTTTTTTTTTTTAACTCTTATGTAAAGATGAGGTCTCACAGCCTAACACAGTGGCACATGCCTTTAATCCCAGCACTCAGGGAGACAGAGACAGGCAGATCTTTGTGAGTTTGAGGACAGCCTGGTCTACATAGTGAGTTTCAGGACAGCCAGGACTATATAGAAACCTTGTTTCAACAAAGAAAGAGAGAAAAAAAGAGGAAGATGGGTCTCTTTATGTAGCTATATAGACCAGGATGGCCTCAACTCACAGGATTCTGCCTGCCTCTGCCTCCCTCCAGAGTGCTGGGATTCAAGGTGTGCACCTCTATGCCCAGCCTAATCTTTTGATCCTTAATTTCACTTGCAAAAGAGTGATAAAATTTAACCTGCGGGATTATGTCGTGAAGATTTGATAATCAGTGGTCCTCAGTCTTGGTTGCATACTTACATCCTCACGCCCTTGACAAAGGCTGACCCCATAGGCACTGAGACTTCAACCCCCCGTGTAGCTCTACTGAGCTACATCAATGCTGAACACAGCGCAAGGCACACACGGTAGGCATCCAGCAGTGCTTACTGCACTTTCTGTTTAGGTGTGTGGTCTGTGGGGGTGGGGAGAGGTGGGGAGAGGCATGTCTCTTTGTGTCTGGGTGCATGTGGAGGCCAGAGCAGAGGCTGGGTGTCTTCTGGGATTACTCTCTGCCTCAGCGCTTTGGTCTGCATTTGAGCCAGAAGCTTGCTTTATGAGCTCACTTGGCCAGTCAGTGAGATCTCCCGATCTATCTTCCTCAGTACCACAGAGTGCCGGACTTAGGGACATGCACAGCCACGACTTGATTTTTTTTTTCTTTATTTTTTAACCAACCGGGATAAAAGGCCTATTTCATCCACCTGACTTTCTTTTTATTTTATTTTATTCTTGTGAGTGTTTGGGTGTTTTGCCTATACGTGTGACGTGTGTGTGTGTGTGTGTGTGTGTGTGTGTGTGTGTGTGTGTGTGTGTGTGTATGTGTGTGTGTGTCAGAGAGAGACAGAAAGAGACAGAGAGAGAGAGTGAATCACCTGGGTACAGTACCCCCGAGGCCAGCAAAGAGCATTGGCTCTCCTGGGACTGGAGTTAAAGCAGTAATGAGACTCTTTGTGGGTTCCAGCGGTCAAACACTGGCCCTCCAGAGAGCAGCCAGTGCAGCTAACCACTGAGCCATTGCTCCAGCCCCCAGGATTTTTAGGTGGGCCCTAGGGATTTGAACTCATTTTCATTCTTGCAGAACAAGTGCTCTTAACCACAGAGACACATCCCCAACCCTTCCTTTTTGTTTTATGTAGATTTTTTTGTTTTGTTGGTGCTGGTGTGTGTGTGTGTGTGTGTGTGTGTGTGTGTGTGTGTGTGTGCGCACACACACACACACACACACACACGTGCATGTGCGTGCTCTAGTATGCAGAATTTTGCTGCGTTGCCCAGGATGACTTCAGACTTCTGTGCTCAATTCATCCTCTGGTCTTGGCCTCTTTAGCAGTTCTGACTACAGGCACACAGCACTATGACAAGTTGTTTTTATTCTTTGTTGTAAGGTGGTGGTGGTGGGGAGAAGTTCATAAAGATTGTTGCTGAAATTGGATGTCCATCAAGCTGGTTTTCAGAACTCTAAATCATCTAGTTTTGGTGATTGTGGAGGAGTATAAAGGGGTAATGGTTGTCCTACTTGTCCTAACACCCAGCCCAGATGGCCAAGGCAGGAACTGTCTTGTTCGTCATCCGAGGGATACTCATTTAGTCTGAAGGTACCTTGTGTGCTGCGCCTGCCTGTTTCTGGAGTCAAAGGTGAGGTTTTTCTCCTCCTCCTCCTAAGTGCATGTGCTAGCTGGGGCCTGTACCACCGATGCCTGTGGGTTTCTTATTAATCGGAGAATAGAGCTGGCAGTGTGTTCTATATGAACTTTGGTAGCCCATGTGCGTCTTAATCCGCAGGCAGGTTCCAGTGACTATTTACTTTGCCCTACTACTTCCTTGCGAGTGAACCCAGGCTGAGGTGAATGGAAGCTTTGAGCCAGGCCTGCAGCTGTGATCACATGTCATAAGCAGCAAGACTGGCTGCCAGGAACGGAGCCTCCACCAGGCCTAGTGGGACAGTATATAGCGGGAGCTGGGATTGGTTCTTCTTAAAGAGCAGGCTTGAGGGGGTAGGAGGCAGGCAACTGCTTTTAGCGAGTAAAACCAAACGGCACTAGTTACATTTCAATTTCAGATACACATTTTTTTTTAGTATATGTATGTCTTGTGCAACATTCTTTATTTATCTAAAATTCACGATTAACCGCATGCCTTCATTTTTCTCTTTAGTTAAGTATGGTAAATTCCTGTCTCCCCAAGTAGCTAAGTTCACAGCAACCGTCTCTCCTGTCCTGCCACATTCTGCTTCCACAGCCCAGCTCTAGAACAGTGCATGGCTCCCAGATACTTCCATACTGTAACTGGGACTCCCCGGCCTTAGCTGTCCTGTAAGCCCAGCTGACCTGCTTAAGCCCTTTTCCACCTCTGCCATGTGTTTATTGAGCACTTACTGGCATCAGGCTGAATTCCTCATTCTCATCGGCTTCTCCTAAGACCCAGCACATGAGAGCCCATAATATTATTTACCAATGACAGACAGATGATCTAAGATAATGCTCCGTGTCTTTGTTTATCTGGTGTGTGCATGCTTGTGGGGACAGAGGACAGCCATAGGTTCCTTCATTCCTCAGAAGCCCTTCACCTTGGTTGGTTGGTTTGCGGGACAGGATCTCTCAGTGGCCCCAGGGGTCTCACTGTCTCTGCCTCTCCAGAGATAAGATTATGAACACACTACCACACCACACTTGGCTTCATCTTCTCCTCTTCTTCCTCCTCCTCTTCTCTCTTTCTCTCTCGCTCTCTGAGTCAGGTTCTCACTGTCTTCACTGTATATCTCTGGCTAACCTAGAACTCATTATGTAGACCAGGCTGACCTCAAACTCATAGAGATCCAGCTGCCTCTGTCTCCTTAGTGCTAGAATTAAAGGCATGTGCCACCATGCCCAGCAACACCTGGCTTTTTTAAAAATTGAACACAGGTCCTTATGTTTGCAAGGCAAGCACCTTAGAGGTTGTACCAGCTTCCCAGCCTCAGATAGTGTTACTTAGAGTGAAGCCCCTGGACCAGCATTAGTAGCTTCCAGAAACTCGTTAGGAATTTTTGTTCTCAACTCACCCACCTGCCAGACCTAGTGAGTCAGAAACCATGGAGGAGGGGTTGGCTGTTGGTATCTAATTAAATCCATCCCCTTCTCTCCTGTACCCTTGGTTTGACACTTGCTCTAATATGAGATCTTAAATGTATAAGAAATGAAGTGGAGGCTCCCACGAGGGTTATTTTATGACCTATAATCACCAGGCCCTGGGCATGCCATAGCTCTGGGTCCTGGGTCTAAGAAAAAGAACAGATGCCCGTCAAGGAACTGCCTTATAAGACAAGTTCAAGTCCAAGAGCCTATAGTCACATGGGGGGGGGGGGGAGTCACAAGAGCTTTCTTTAGTACATACATATATAGGCCTGAAAATTAGAAGATGGGTGGGGCACTGTGGGGCCTACCTTACAGAAAGGCTGAGTGGTCCTACCTGGAAGTAGTTTGGTGTTGGTGAAACAAGTGGGGGAAGGTGATTGTGATGTTCCCTGCCCTAAGAGCAAAGGAAAAACCATGGTGGGTATCGTGGAAGCCCTCTGGCTTCTAGGTAAATGGAGCACTGGGGGAAATGGAAGACATAGGGTGAAGAGAGACCTAAGGGTGCTTGGGCCTTCCAAAGAGATCAAAGAGATCAAAAGAGCCTCTGCCCTCATAGGCATCTACAGAGAGATTCAGCTCCCAATTACACCCACCACCAAGTATGTGGTTCTGAAGCCCAGCCCATGTTCAGGGTGCAAGGCTGCAATTCCAGGGTGCTAGGGGGAGGCGACGGGCCTGGGAAGCGGCTTCTCTGGCCCTGCCCCTGCTGGTCTCTGCCTCTGCCACCCTAGCCAAAGAAAAGCCTTTGGTGCCAGCTGAGGACTGGCAAGCCTGGCCATGCTGCCTGGCAGTGTCCAGGCTCCAACTCCCTTTCTCAGGAAAGACGTCAGACGGCCGAGCCCTTTTGGAATTTGACAGTAATTTCTGACATAAAGAGAAAAAAAGAAAACAGAAAATCAGACCACTTTGGAAAGTGGAGCTTTCTGTGTCTTAAAAGAAAATACTCCAGCAGCTTGGGGATGCAACTCTGTGGGGAGAGTGCTTGCTTAGCACACACCAGACCCTGGGTTCAAACCCAACAGTCCATAAAATTGAGCAAGGTAGAGGCAGGAAGATAAAAAATTCAAGGTCCCCTTCAGTTATGTGAGCCAAGTTGGATACAAGGGACTTTTTTTTTTTTTTTTTTTTTTTTTTTTTTTTTTGAGAGCCTTGACTGGCTTAGAGTTTGCTTTGTAGACCATGGTAGTCTTGAACTCTATATCCACAGTACTGGCATTAAATACATGTGCCACCATGTCCAGCTGTGACTTTGTTTAAAAATATATACATATATATATTCATATATGTGTGTATATATATATTCTTCACATGCTAGAGAGACGGCTCAGCCATTAAGAGTGCTTTCTGCTCTTCCAAAGGACCCGGGTTCAGTTCCCAGCACTCACATGGCAGCTCACAACCATCTGTAATTCCAGAGTTAGGCGATCACACACCCTCGCATCTGTGGACCCTGAACATAGGTGGTACACATACAGTCACACAGGCTCACTCAAATGTACATAAATAATGAACAACTGAACTTTTTAAAAGTCCGACCGCCCAGTAGAAAAATGTTCCCCAGGCCAAACAGTACAGGGCAGTTCAGCTCAGTTTACTGTGAAGTCCCATGACAGGCCTGTTTCCAGGAATCCACTCTCTGTATCCCCCCCCCCCCCATGGCTTTCTCACCAGCCTCATGCCCACGTGAGGGTCACTTCAACAGAGTCTGTTCTTACTCTTCCCTACTGTTTCCTTGTTCCATTCTTTTCCAGCATCAAGGGTCTCTTCCATGGGTCTGGGGAGAGGGCTTCATGGGTAGAATGCTTGTTGAGAAAGCATGAGGCCCTGACCTGAGTTAGGAGCCCCACCCCTCACGTGAAAGCTGGATGCCGATGCAGCTTGCATCTGTAACTTTGGCTACAGGGTTGGTTGCCAAGAAGGCCAGAGAGGGAGAGAGACAGCAGCAGTGGCCACAGAGAGAAGCAGGAGATCCTGGGGGCTCTCTGGCCAACCAACATAGCTGCAATAGGTTCAGTAGAGAAACTGTCTCCAAAAGTAAGATGAAGGGGAGTGAGGGAAGACACCCAAAGTTGACCCTCTGGCCTCTCCATATACACATACAATGAGCACACACACACACACACACACACACACACACACACACACAGGAGAATCTCTTCCTCATATGCTATTGTAATTTACTTCTTGATGATAGCTGGTGTTTGTCTCCCTCCACAGGAATGTGGACCCTGGGAGGACAAGCTGTTTGGTCTGTCTTCACTAATCTATCTTAGGATCAGGATCTGGCACACACGAGGCCTCCAATAAAAATACATGAACCTATAATTATATATTGGATTGTCCTGTCTCCCTCTCCATCTCAGTCCCTTATAAATGCCACTAGCCTCTCTTTTTTCCAGGACCCTAGAACCTCCCCCATGGAACAGGACTTGTCTGGTGCTTACCTGCCTCGGAACCGAGGATACTGGTTGTTTGACCTTGTGTGCCTGCCAAGTTGCCAGCATGTGTGAAATGCTAAAATCCAGCTTATTGTTATTATTGATTTTGAGAGCTATGATAAGAGGGTAAAAGGAGAGCAAACAAGGAGAAGGAGGGGACAAGTGGATGGACAATCAGAGTGGAGAAATAAACACACTCACAGCTTCCCGGGGTCCCAGCTCTGTTGTCTTTCCTTGTAGTGCTCAGAGTAGCAGCCAGCAGCAAGCCAGGGCTATGTGCCACGTACCATGAGCTGTTAGCCACGTGGCAGAAACAGGCCTGTTGAATCATGGAACGCTCAGCTTCTACTGGCTTGTAGAGTTTGGTGCGTTTTGCTTTTTACAGTCCAGCTGTCTGTAATGATTTCCTTCCCAAGGCCGTGTTCACCAAAGTGTCCCTGGGTGACTAGCTGAGTCACTGCATTCCTTGCTGTTTAGGACACGGGCCCAAACACTGAGAACCGGTTCTTTCATGGAGGTGGAAACTGTGGGTTGCCAAAGAGTGCCCAGGGAAGACAGAACAAAGAACTCCATCTCGAACTTGCACCCTTCCCCAGAAGTATAATTTAGAACACAAGTACAAATAAGCAAGAAATTTCATTTGCTAAATCACCAGGGAATGGCCACAGCCTGAAGGATTGTTTGTCAGAGACCACAAGGCCAGTGCCAAATTGAAATGGGTGGGACATACCGGAAACCAAGGTCCATCCCTTAGTTGCAGTATGAAACTCAAATATAGAGAACTCTTCAGTCACCTGGTGGAGCTACCAACATTTGCAGTCCCTCTGGGACATCCGATCAGTTCTCTCAGCTGGGTAGTGGGGGTGCACATCTTTGATCCCAGCGCTTGGGAGGCAAAAGCAGGCAGATCTCTGAGTTTGAGGTCAGCCTGGTCTCCACAGCCAATTTCAGGACAGCCATGGTTACACAGAAAAACCCTGTGTGTGGGGGGAAATAATCAATCAGTCAAGAGTCAGTTCTTCGAAAAAATCAAATATGCACAGGGCTTGTAGTGTTTGTGGCGGTCTTACTTCTGGGGTGATCTCGGAGAAAGTTTACTCAGATCTGTATGAAGGAAATAGGGAGATTATAGTGTTGTTGATGGGAGGGGGAATTTGGAACAAAAGGAACCATGGGGATTGAGTAAGCAAAATACTGTAGATGTCTGTTGTTTCTTTAATTGTCAACTTGACACAACTTAGTATCTCCTGGGAAGAGAATCTTGATGAGCGATTGTCTACATTTGGTTATCCGTCTGGTCGTATCTGTGAGTGTTGTCTTCCTTTACTTAATTGATATTGGAAGACTTAGCCTGCTGTGGGTGGCACCATTCCCTAGGGAAAGGACTAGGGACAGTGTAAGACCAGGGAAGTCTAGCGAAGCACGAGCAAGCAAATGGGCATGAACTCATTGATTTCTTTTTGCTTTTGACTGGATGTAATATGACTAGCTGTTTAATTAGCTACCTTGACTTCCCCACAACAATGGGCTATAACCTGAAATTTTAAGTGGAAAAAGAAAAAAACTATGTTGCTTTTTGTCAGGGTATTTTATCACCGCAACATAAATGAAACTAGAACATATGCCTTGAAATTCTGCATGGTAATAGAAAAACAAAACAAATCAAAACAAAATGAAACCCATATATTAGCTGTATTTAACACAGCATCCAAGGAGCTCACAGAGTTAAAGTAGGGTAAAGAGTAAAAGAGATTTTAAAATAATGTTTATCAAGGTACAATTAATGTACAGTAAACTGCACATATTTAAAACGTTCAATTTGAGTTTTAACATGGGTATGCAAGACCATGATTAGGATGATGGCTGTATTCATTGTGTCTCAAAATAGGAAATAAAGCTGGGCAGCTGTGACACATACCTTTAATCCCAGCTCTTGGAAGGCAGAGGCAGGGGGATCTCTATGAGTTCATGGCCAGCCTGGTATACACAGCGAGTTCCAGGACAGCCAAGGCTATACAAAGAAACCCTGTGTCAAAAAAACAAAACAAAAACACAAACCAAAAACAAACAACCAAACAAAACCCAAAAGGCCACATATATATGTCTTTACATATATATATATATATGAAAGTGAGCAAATGTCTACTGTCAATTTTTAAAAAGTTAAACAGTATATTTACACATACAGTATATGTACTTTAACCCCATTATTATTAAAATAAACAATGTTTGGACACCCTGAAAAGAATCAGAAAGAATAACTACTGTGGTGATTTGAATAAGAATGGACCTCATAGACTCATAAATGAATGCTTAGTCACCAGGGAGTGGAACTGTATGAAAGATTAGAAGGATTAGGACCTTGTTGGAGGAAGTGTGTTACTGGGAAAGGGCTTTGAGCTTTCAAAAGCCCACACCAGGTCCAGGTTCTCTCTCTGCCTATAGATCAGAATATAAAGTTCTCAGCTTCAGGGCCATGCCTGCCTGCATGCCTCCACGCTCTCTGCCATGATGATAATGCACTAAGCCACTGAACTGTAAGCAAGCTCTCAATTACATGATTTCCTTGTTTGGCTCAACATTCTTTGTGAGAGTCGTGTGTGTGTGTGTGTGTGTGTGTGTGTGTGTGTGTGTGTGTGTGAGAGAGAGAGAGAGAGAGAGAGAGTATGCATGTGGTGGTCAGAGGTCCACCACATGGGTGGGTGGGTGTTGTCCCTTAGAAGCTGTCTACGGTGTTTCTTGAAGCAGGGTGTCTCTAACTTGCCTGGGGTTCACTGATTAAGCTGTGGTGGATGGCTAGTGAGCCCTAGAGATCTGCCCCGCCTCTGCCTCTCCACTGGTGGGATTACAAGTGTGAGCCACCATCCCTGGCTTTTTAACCAGCTTCTCTGGATTGAATTTAAGACCTCATGCTTGCACAGCAAGCACCTTCGATACTGAGCTGTCCCACCAATCCCTCATTACGAGATTCTTCCATGTTATATCATCTGTGGGTCTTTCATGGCCAAGTTCTTTCTGAACAGAAAGCTCAGCTTCAGTTTTGTAACCTTGTTGCCCACAGAAAAGCCACATAACACTTTCTACAGCCTGATTACTGTCTCCTTACACATGTGTTATTTTCAGGACTTACAAATTATTCTTGAGTCTCTCAGCCATTTTGGGACCACCTCTGTACTCAGAAGGCAGATCCAATCATTAAGAACTATAAAGGAAGATGGCTACCCTGGATCACCACATATCTTCCAAAAAGAAGGCCTACTCTCAAAGATTCTAGGTTCTCTAGCCCATGGTTTAGATTTTGAAAAATAATATTTTGTGCATGACTGCTTGCCGGTGTGTATCATGCATGTGTGGAGTGTCCTCAGGAGCAGAGGAGAGCATAGGAGTTTCTGAAACTGGAGTTACAGATGGTTGTGAGCTCTTGTGTGGGTGCTGAGAACAGAAGCCAGATCCTCTGGAAGAGCAACCAGTGCTCTTAAAGGGTGAGACATATATCCAACCTTTATTTTTATTTTTAATTAAGTGTTTAGGTAAATGAGTTTGTGGGTTTGTCCACATGGATGTAGTTCCTCAATCGGCCAGAAGAGGGTGCCAGATTCCCTGGAGCTGGAATTACCAGCAATTGTGGTTGGCCTGACATGGGTGCTGGGAACTGAACTTGGGTTTTCTGCAAGAGCAGTACTAGCTGTTAACTAGTACTAGCTAAGCCATCTCTCCACACCCCTTACTGTAATGTGTGTGTGTGTGTGTGTGTGTGTGTGTGTGTGTGTGTGTGTGTGT
>NW_026586589.1:3307147-3318819 GCF_907164565.1 Psammomys obesus
TGTGTGTGTGTGTGTGTGTGTGTGTGTGTGTGTGTGTGTGTGTGTGTTGTATAAAATTTACATATATATGTGAATTCACATATATATGAGTTCACACATATATGAATTGATACACACACACATATGTATTTCACACATATGTACATTACAAGCTAAGATCCACATCTGAGAGAGAATGTGAGGTTTTTCTTTTCCTGAGTTTGGGTCACCTTGCTTGATATACTTTCTAGATCCACCTGTTTCCATGAAAGTTTCATAATTTAATTTTTCTTTTTGCAGGGTAAAATTCCATTGTATATATGTACCATATTCTCATCATGCATTCGTCCATCGATGAGCATCTGAGCTGGCTTTGTTTCCTTGCTATGGTGAATAGAGGAGCCACAAACATCTTTATGATAAGATATAAAGTCCTTTGGGTATATGCCTAAAGGCCACTTTTCTTTTTTTTCGGACACACCCAGGTTTTGAAGTGGGTTTGGGAGATCCAAACTCATAACCTCATGCTTGTGTGGCAAGTGGCTTACTGACTGAGCCATCTTCCTAGGACATTTAATTTAAAAAAATTCAAATTAGATTTATTTATTCATGGGGGTAGGGAACTAGCAGCAGTCACCTCGCTCTTTCTACTGTGCGGGTTCTGGGGATGGGACTCAGGTTTTCAGGGTTGGCAGCAAGTGCCTAACCTGCTGAGCTCTCTCACTGCTCCTTTTTTTTTTTTCTTTTGAAGGAAAACAACCGCCTCTTTGACTAAATATCATCATTAACAACTTCTCCTTCTCCTCTGATTACCTCTCAACACTAATGTGTATGTGTGCTGGTTACTGCCTCTGCCTGGACTCACTTCTTGCTGTCTCTCCAGATTTGGCTTCTTATTGGGAACCCTTCTCTCACTCACCTGTATCTTGTTTCTTTGGCCCTTTGGTTGTCTTCGCCTCTGGTCCCGGGGATTGAATTCAAGGCCTTGACTATGCCAGGCAAGTACTGTATGCCCCCAGTAGCAACTCTCTCCTCTCTCATTTTATATTGAGATAAGGTCTTGTTGAGGTTGCCAAGGCTGGCTCCAACTTGTGATCCCGCTGCCTTCGCCTCCTGAGTATCTGGGATTAGATGTAGGCACCACTATGCTTGCTACATACTGGTAATTATACCCTTTGTGCTCTGCCTCCCGAAGCAGTTAGCGTTTGCACATGTTCCTCCAGAACGGTAGCTTTACATGTCTGTCTCTTCTGAAATATAGAGTTCCTTGGTGTCTGGGAGAATGTCTGGCTTACCTTTGCATTTCCCAGAGTGCCTGGATCAGAAAAGGCGCTTGGTAAATTTGGTTGAATAAATGAATGAATGAATGAATGAATTTATGAAATAAATTAATACACGAAAATAAATTGGAGCACAACATATCCTATATACCCATTCATTCAAGAAATATTTATTGAGTTCCTGAACATGCCTGCCCATGTTCCAGATGTTGAAAATAAGCAAAACAAACATTCCTGCCCTGAGGGACACGAGAGACTCACACTGAGATTATAAGGGCCAGGAAGGGAAGTAAAGCAGAAAAAAAGGGAGACTGAGTGATGCAGGTTTGGACTTGATATCCATCATAGGAAATACCCTTTGAGGAGAAATTTGAAGTGAGACACATCTTTCCGATGCCCGGGAGAAGACATACTAAGCGCAAAGGTCATTCCTATTCCAGGAGCAGGAAGGAGGCCAGTGTGGCTGGCTGTGGAATGCAGGAGATGTTCTTAGTAGAAAGAGCAGATTGCATGGGTTCTAGGGAGTCCCTGGAATAAAGGCTTTTTATTTTTACTGTGCCCAAGATAGGAACCGTTGGATTTTTGTTTTGTTTGTTTGTTTTGCTTTTACATCCTGACCCAAGTTTCCCCTCCCTGATCTCCTCCATGGCCCCTCCCCCAGGAACATGTTTTAACTTAGGCTTTTTCCTGTGGATGCTGTATAGAGCACAGGCTGGAAGGAAGGGGAGCCAGTAGGAAGGGATTCCCAGCACACAGACTTCTGAAGGTAGTGCCGGCAGGCTTGCCCTTAGACTGAGATGGCTATGATTAGAAGAGAGGCGTGAAAAGTGGCTGAGATAGTTTGGCCTGGTTGTTAAAAACACTGGGCTTGCCATGAACTGTAATGAGGGAGATTGTGGTAACGGCCATATGCAGTGTGTTAAGGTGCAGGTTCTAGTGTTTGGCTCTGGACATTTAAATTTGAAACATTGCTTACACTTGAAACATACATTTGCTGACGGTAATAAACTGAGCCTTTTGTTTTGTTTTGTTCTTTGAGACAGCATCTTACTATGTAGTCCAGGCTGGTTTGGAACTTGCTATGTAGCCCAGGCTGAATCCAAATATGCAAGCCCTTGCGTCAGCCTCTTTGAGTGAGATTACAGGTGCAGGCCATCATACAGCTATAATTCAGCCTCATTTACTAAACACCAAGACATGGTGCAGAAAGCTTTATAGAGACTGCTGTTTAATACTCTCACTCATCATATATAATCCTAATATTTTGTTGTCTTTTGTGGATGAGAGATTGTGGCTAGCTGATATTCAATACAAGCAGATTTGGGATTGGGACTCACTCAGTCTTCAGAGCTCTGTTTCTTAGTCTGGATTTGAAGGGTGAGGACCATTCTCTGAACATATTTGCTGCAGACTTGGATTCCGTTATAAAAAGATGCCTGGAACACGAAACAATATTTTATCCCAGGCCAACAGCAGCTGTGAAAAACGAACATGAGGGAGCAGGTGTTTGCAAGCTCCACTATCCTAAGATAGTGTTAGGGAAGCGAAGATCATAAATTCGTTTCGGTTGTTATTTCTTTGAGTAAACAAGATGCTAAAATCTGCCGTGAAACCTTAGCGGCGTTAAAGAACATCTTCCAAATGTTGCTAGTTCGGAAACACTGCACTGGGGAGAGAGGGCGCAGGGGTCTGGGACCTTTGCCTAGACTACATTCATTTCCAAGTGTGACCTCGTGTGGCCTTCCTTACGTGGCCCTCCAGAAAGACCAGGATACGGAGCACAAAGGCCGGGGACTGCTAAGGCCTCAGCATCCGCTCTGTTGCCCGCTCCTCTGCCCCCTTTTGCCTCTCCTCAGTGGACGCGGGCGGGCATCCGGCCGGCGCATGCGCCCTGGGTAAGGTCCGCTCGACGTCAGGGGGCTTGTGCCCGTTTCCCAAAGCCCCGCCCCCTAGCGCCTGAGGCGACCTGGGCGGGAGGGGGGGCGGGCCACGCCCCCAGACGAGTCGAGGAGGGCCGACCGGAGCCGAACGCCTCCGAGTGTCACCGAGCTCAGCCGAGCGGCCGGGAGTCGGTTGGTGCAGCTCGTCCCCGCCACAGAAGCAGCCCGGGGCTCTGGCTTCGCCGCCGCCGCCGCTGCCGCGGGGCCTGCGCCGGCCGGCCGCCCGCCCGGCGGGGAGGGAGGGAGGCCCGCAGCGCGGGGAGAGCGGCCGGGTCGCGGGTGCCGCCGCCCTAGCCAGGTGAGCGCCCGCAGAGGCCCATCGTCCCCGCAGCTGTCAGTCCCCGGTGTCTGTTGGCGTCCCTGCCTGTCAGCCCCTGGGTGTTTGCGAGCGCCTTCCCGCCAGGCCCGTCTCCGGCTCGGCCCTGTCAGCGGCCAGCACCCCCCGGCTCCGAGCGGCCCCGCCCCTTCCCCCCGACGCCCCGCCTTCCCCATCTGTCAGCGCCGCGCTCGCTGTGGGCTCCGCTCTCCCGAGCCCCGGCTCAAGGTGGTCCCGCGGGCCAGAGTGGCAGAGGGAGCCGAAGCGGGCGGCGGAGGCCTGGCGGTGGGTGAGCCTGTCCGCACTCCCGCGGGCGGCTGTGGTCGCCGGGCACCCGTGCCTTTTGGTGAAAAGAGCGTCGGGACTCGAACCTCTCAGGGGTACGGTAGAATCCTCCTTCCCCACGCGGAAACACCAGGGTTCCACGATGCCCAGATGGGCGTGTGAGCAGAGTTTGGGACTTGTAAAGCCTTGCCAGTGTGGGGTCTCTCATTCAAGAAACCTGTTGGAAGTTGATTGAGGAGTGGGTGTGGGGTGTGGGGTTTGGGGTGGAAAGTATCTGAGAGCTTGAGTCATTTTGAGTTGGATGGTTTGCATTTGTGAACGGTGACTGCCGTGGTAGCGTGCCCCGTGAGAAACTGTTGTGTGTCGCGGGTGGGGGGGTGTGGGGTTAGAGAAGAGAAGGCATGCTCCTCTCTGCCTTTATCGGTGTCATGCCAACACATATATTTATCTAGATAGCCTAAAATGCTTATTCATGAGGCGTCCACACATTTTTTAATTAAAAAGGAATACAGCACTTTCCATATATATACATGTGCTCGTATGTTGCTATCTTGGTTTATTTTTTTGTTTGTGGTAACGTAGGATTGCAATATTTCAAAACTAACAGAAATGTGTTCAAAAACAATTGGTAGCTTGCCGGATTCTCAACCGAGGAGAAAAGAGCCAAAAGCACACTTCATTAGCTGGAACAACTGATTCGGGCTTAATTTGCTTCGAAGAGACGTACAGTGGAAAAATCCAGAAACAGCAAAGGAGTATCAAAGAGACTTAGGAAATGAGCGCAAAGGGCCTTTGTATGTGTGCCTTGGAGAGATGGTATCAAAGTAGCTTTAAGAGACTGGGCTGCTATGTAATGGTAAACATATTAACCAAGTTGGCTTCGCGACCTTGATACATTGGGCCACGCTTGATTTGTGCAGTGGTTCATGACAGGCAAACATTGCATGGGAAGTGTGGTAATTTTTTGGAAAAAAAAAAAAAAAGTGCCCTGTGTTGTTTTTTTTTTCCCTCGGTTGAAGTAAGATTTCAGACTAGCTTCATCCATGACTGGAAGTGCGGGCTGTAGTGTGTGTGTGTGCCTATGTGTGGCATGCATGTACGTGTGTGCACAGGCACTTGTGTGAAGCCGTCTCTCTATTTTTCTGTCTCTGAGTTACGTTTAAGACAGAAGCCTGAGTTACAAAAGCAGGAAAAAAAAAAAAAAACCCTTATAATCCCGTAAAGTCTACAAATGAAAAAGGCATTTGTCTTTTTCAGCCTTTTGTTCCTAAGTACATGTGTTCTCTCTCTGTCTGTCTGTCTCTCTCTCTCTGTGTCTCTCTCCCTGTCCCTGTCTTTCTCTCTCTCAAAGTTCTTCAAGCCTATATGATTTTTATTGTATTCTTTTTCTTCTATTTATAAACAGATTATGAGTGGTGTGTCTTGCTTTTATGAGGAACCATTTTCCCTCTAAAAACTATTTTCCTTTAAAAAGAAATTTAGGTCATGGGAGTTCTCTGCTTGCAGCCCTCCAGTAACTTCTCCCATTAACGTCAGATCTCCTGTCCTCCCTGTGGCCTCCTGAGCTGCCTGGCCAAAGCAGTCTCTACTGTCTTTTGAAGAACTTCACGCACACACTCTTGCCTCGGTGCCTCTGTGTTAGTGATTCCCCTGTGTAAACAGCTGGCCTAGATATTATGAAGTTAAGATGGGCTTCCTTAACTTTAGGTCTTTCCCCAACAACTCTACAAAATTCACATCAATCCTTGTCTTCCATTCTGTGCTGTACTTATCACCACTTGGTAGTGTTTATTTGTTGGCTTATTTTCTGTCTCCTTTGCTATCTCACAAGCACAAGATCTTGTTTCACTGAAATATTCTCAAGGTGTAGAACTGCTCCTGGTCCACTATAGATACTTAATATTTGCTTGGTGCATAACTAGATGAATGCTAGTTGTCTGTCTCTTCATGTGACATTGCTGGTAGCCTTCTAAGTAGTTGTATCATGAGGAGGAGTAACAATTTTTAAACTCTGCAATTTTCTTCTCAATAGTATATTCTTAGAAGAATTTTATAAGATGAGCTTTAGGATCTTAAAAGAATGACAGTGGTTAGGGGCTGGAGAAATGTCTCAACAGCTAAGAGCAATGGTTGCTCTTCCAGAGGACAAGGTTCCATTTCCAGCACCTGCATGGACAACTCTAGTTGTCATGGACAACTCTAGTGCCAGGAGATCCAGTGCCTTCCACTGGCTTCTGTGGACACCAGGAACACAAGTGGTACCAGATAATACCCACAGACAAAACATCCATACACATAAAATAAAAATAATAAAGTTAGAAAAAAAAAGTCTGGAGAGTTGGCTCAGCAGTGAAGAACTCTTGTTGCTCTTGCAGAAGCTCGAGGTTTGAGTCTGCACCTTCATGGCAGCTCAGAACCATCTATTGCTCCAGGGGAACTGACACAGTTTTCTGATCTTCATCGGTACCAAGCATACATATAATGCTCATAAATACATGCAGGCAAAACACTCAAATACAAAAAAATAATAAAGTCAGTAAATCTAAAAAACAAACCTGGATTTAACTTGGAAAGTTGACAGAAGGAACAATTTTGGCAAATGTTGCTGGCTTTCCTTTTTATGCATTATTCCTTGTGTCACACTGGGAATTTTTGAGAAGTCTAAAGTGTCCCAGTTTGGTAGATCTCAGCAATCGTATAAGCCTCAAGAGCATAGTGAGCTTTTTGTGTCCGCAGATATCCAAAGGTGTAATTACAACCTCGATGTGTTTTCATTTGGGGAGTAGCTGTTATATTTATTTACTTTCTTGCCAGTTCTGTCCTTTTCATCTCTCTGCTTATCATTTTTGGATGGCTGTGGGTTTGCACTTACTTGTTTACTTATTTTTTTTTAACATTTTATAATTGATCCTTGACCTTTAAACATTTTTTAATCTCTCACGTGACCTTTGAACTATTTGAAAGTGGTAGCTTCATCTTTTAGGAGGAAACAGCATCTGTAGTAAAATGTATCATTGTACTTTCATTGATAAAGATTGGGAAAATTGTATCTTTGGGGGTAAATTTCTTAAAGATTTGAAAATCAGATAGGCTACTTTTATATTTAGTGAGGCTTTATTGGGGGGTGGGGAGGAATTTGCTATTTTCTTTGAACCTTGCCTAGAACAGTACAGCCCAGAGACCTTGGATAAACTTCTGATGCTGATGCTCCAAATACCTAAGAACTTGGTGCTGCTGCTGATGGTATGGTTTACATATCCTAAATGGAAATTTTATTCTGCTGAGGAACCATAGTAAATAGGTTAATTTTTTCTTATTTCCTCAATGGGCATTTGTTGCAGATGTGTTTGAGTGCAGGTCTGTGTGCTTTTGTAGAGGCTGCTTAATCCTCTTCAGTTCTAGATTTCCCTCTCTTCCTCTGAGACAGGGTCTTGATAGATAGCTGAGGGTCCCCTTGAACTCACTGTGTAGCCCAGGATATCCTTGATCTTGTTATCCTCCTGCCTCAGCTTCTTAAGTTTTGGGAATTAAAGAATGTAATCACCACACCTAAATTTTATCATTTCTTTTCTTACTCAGTGGTTTCTCTTCTGTTATCGTATTCCTGCCACAGTAAAACTTATCCAAGTCTTTAGTATGCCCTGCATGGAGAAACTCCCACTTTTTTTTTTTTTTCTGACTCCAGCCTTGTATTTTCATCTATCAGACCTTCCTGTTTTCTTTGCTGCCTCATCTCAAACTTCACATGTCCACAAATTGCCTGCTCCCTCCACTCCCTCTCATGCTATGGATCTAACTTGGGGCCTTGCATTTGCTAAGCAAGTATCCTACATGGACCTAAATCCAAAACCCCCAAATTGGTCTCTTGGTCTCCCTCTCAAACTTCCACATTTGTTGTCTTCTTTCATGCACCCCAGAATATTTCAAATCCTTTCCACTACTTCCTAATCTTGCATGGTGGTACATACCTCTTAGCTGGTCTTCTAGCTTCATTCTTGCCTGCTTCTTCCATAGCAGCCAGGGTAAACAGGTTGAAAGGCTACCCACTGTGCTTAGAGTCACATCTGTGAATACTTTGAGGTGCCAGCCAGTCCTCTCTGCTCTCTCTAGTCCCTGCTCATTGCTCATGTTTGTCAGGTTGAACACCTTCAATTCCTCAAATATTCCAAGTTCTCCTCCTTGTTTGTCTAAATCCTTCAGTCTCTGCCTGACATTCGTAGAAAAAGCCTTCCTTCTCAAATGTACTTCTCTTCAGAATGGCTGATATTGATGGCCCCTTATATAGTAGCTTCCTTTTCATTGTCCCATCTCTGTTCATAGGCATTTCCTAATAGACACTTCACTAAAATCCTAAGAATTTTTTTATATGTTTGTTTTTTTATTGTCCCTTTCCAAATATATTGCAAGATGTATGTGGCTGAGAACAGTTTTTTTTTGTTGTTGTTGTTGTTGTTGTTGTTGTTGTTTTGCCTTGGTTATGGCACAGCTCTGGTGTGCAGCTCTCTCAGTAGGATCCTGTAGGTCAATGTTTCAACCACATTAAATAATGATTATAATAACTAACATTTTTGAGATTTACTAAAATACTTATATTATCAGAATATGAATATACTGATTAGTATATTCATATATTACTTCTGAATTATTGTGAGAAGCTGGTAAAGTGCAATGATAATAAGTTACCATTACTCTTTGTAGTTGAGGAAGTGGGAGTTTAAAGTAACACAGCTGACAAAGTGGTAGAGTTAGTTTTTTTTTGTTTTTTGTTTTCTTTTTTGCTTTTTCAAAACAGGGTTTCTTTGTGTAGCCCTGGCTGTCCTGGAACTCTCATTGTAGACTAGGCTGGCCTTGAACTCATAGATCCCACTGCCTCTACCTTCTGAGTGCTGGGTTTAAAGGCATGCGCCACCACGCCTGGCTAGAGTTAGGATTTTAATCCACATGATCTTTCATCCTTTCATCTTAATCACTCTACCCTTTAACATGAATATAGGGATGAATGAATATGAGGTATATTGTGATCTTTATAGTTGATTACTGCTAATGTTTGTGTTTTTAAAGGATGTATGAGAGATAAAAACAGGATATTTGAGTTAGTCTTATATAATTCAGTGAAGTTTTTTTTTTCTTTGTGTGTGTAAATTGTATATACATAGTTGTTTGGGTATGCATCTGTATTATATATATACATGTTTGAATGAGTATGTGTGTATGTTTGTTTGTGTGTGTATGTATGTGTATGCGTACATTCACAGGCATACATGCAGGTACACATGTGTTTATGAGTTGAACTTTGGGTGTCTTCCTTAATTGTTCCTCACTTTTCTTTGAGACAGGTTCTCACTCTGTAGTCCTTCTAGCCTGAAACTAGCTAGGCTGACCTCAAACTCACAAGAGATCCACCTGCACCCTCCATCTGCCCCCCCCCCACCTTTTTAAAGTTTTTCTTAGCTGTAAGTGTAAAAGAAAAAAAGTAGTTCTCATATCATAGGGTCATTGTAAGGAGCAGAATTGTACACATAAGAAAATTAGTGTCAACTATAAGAAAGGAAAACTTGTAATCTCACCAACAAATATGGCTTGGTTGAGAATGAAAGACATACAGTTAATAATTTTGTATTCTTTCACTGACTCTGATTTGGAATTGGGATTTGTAATTATTCTGTTTATTCGTGATAACTTTATGTTTGGATTTAAGTGTGTTTTATGCTTATGAGGCAAGATAGCTTTCTTTCTTCTTTTAAAAGTTATCTCTGTCTTTAAGATTCTTAGAGGAGAAAAATTTCAAGAGGCTATTGTATTTTCCTTTTCTAGAAATTTACCTACTGGGGCTGGAGAGATGGCTCAGTGGTTAAGAGCACTGGCGGCCCTTCCAAAGGACCTGGGTTCTACTTCCAGCACCCACATGGTGGCTCACAGGCATCTGCTGTTATTACAGTCTCAGGAGGCCTACTGCCTTCCCTGACCTTCCCCTGCACTAGGCACACAAACGGTGCATGCACATGCATGCAGGCAAACACTCTCATGCATAAATATAATATAAACGTTAGTAAGCTACCCACTAGCTTACTGTTTGCTTCAGGAATGCTTACCTCCCGGAAGCTTACTTCAAATAATCAAATGAACAGTGGGCTTCATTACCTGACCAGCTCAGATGTCATGAAGTTGGCAGCAGGCATACTGGACTCTGTGAGCATAGTTGTGGGGTGGCTTATGAGTGGGTGAGAGTGTAATAGCTTCCGTCCTCTTTGTATTAGTTACTTTTCTCATGGCGGTGACCAAATGCTTGACTAAAAGCAACTTGAGGCTTGAAGGGAGGAGAGGCATGGCGACAGGAGTAGGAGGCAGCTAGTCACACTGGATCTGCCGTGAGGAAGCCCAGAAAGACGCATTTTGACATGAAGCTGCTTTTTTTCTACTTCCCCTTTTTATTGAACTGGACTCTAGCTCATGTGCTGGTGCTGCCTGCATCCAGCACAGCTCTTGCTAGTCCTTTCTGGAAAGACCCTCACAGACAAACTCAAATGTGTGTCTCACCAATAACTTAAGTGTTTATTAATCCAACCAAGTTGACAATGGAAATTAACCAATGTAGAAGGCAGTTGTTTATTTAGAATAAGTGGGAAATGGCCAAAGAGAAAAGGAGACATTTGGCAACCAACTGAGTTCAGAAGGATGGAGAATGAGTTTGAAACAATGTCTATGATTGCTAAGGAGCATTGAGATAGGAGAAGACAAATTAACTGGGATACCAGTAGCATTTGACTGCCTAATTTGGGGAGCAAAGAAAGCACATGTTTGGATTGAGCTAGAGTTGGGATTTGTGAAGGGTGAGTGGCAGAGGACAGTGAAGCAGGTGTGCTGAGGGTACAGAAAGTAATTAACCTGCAGATGGGGCCCCGAGGTTGCATGGAAAAGGGAAACGGTATTTATGAAGTCAATGGATGAATGCTTTTGAGTGATGGAGTAATACCAGGATGTGCTTAGGCGACATGTGCATGAAAAATATAAGAATTGGAGCAGTTAATTAGTGGGCATGATGGACTCCTGTGTTTTGTCACAGGCACAAACATTTGACATGAACTCAGTGAAGATGGGTGAAGTCAAGAAGATTAAATAACTGAGCAGCTGAAGAGTTGTTTTGATGTCTGTAAGGTTAGAGACACCATTAGAAGGATACCAGGATATATGGAGCTAAGAGAAGGAAGAGCTTTGTCTTTAGTGAATGAGGTAAGGTAAGAGGGCCCAGCAGTGGAAGAGGCCAAGAGTGTTAAACTAGTCTGTAAGAACCTCAGATCACCAGTGGATTCTGCCCAAAGGAAGAGCTTAAAAACATGACCCAAAAGAGGTACCAGTTGTAAGGTCTCTAGGAGAAGTCAGCTTTGGCCCATTTCATTCAAGTGCTTTGCCCTAGTGACATGTACTACTGTGTTTCTAGCATATATATATGAAAACCATGTTAAAAATAAGAGATACTAAGCTCTATCATAAAGCCCATGGGACTATCTGGAGGAGAGGAACTTGGGAATTTATCTTTAACGCTCCTCTCCCATACATATAATGCTTGGCAATTCTTTATAATTAGGCTATGTTAGGGGGAGTGTGTCTGTAGTGATTAAGATCATGGGAGTGCTGGGAATGTAATTTATTTGGTAGAGTGCTGGTCTAGTAAGTACAAAGTCCTGGGTTCCATCCCTAGCATTGCAAAAACTGGTGCCCATAATCCTACCACTTAGGAGGGGGAGGCAGGAGAATCAGGAGTCTAAAGCTAACTTGGGCTATGTAGGGCTCAAAGCAAGGCCGGGCTGTATGAAACCATCTTAAAACACACACACACACACACACACACACACACACACACACACACACACA
>NW_026586589.1:3318829-3367137 GCF_907164565.1 Psammomys obesus
CACACACACACACACACACACACACACACACACACACACACACACACTAAACCTGAATGTAAACTGCTAGGTCTAAAGGAGATAAACTGGAGGCAGAGAGTCTTTGCCTTGACTCTCAGTAGCTTGTTTCCCCCAGTTCATCTAATAGCATAAATTATGAAATGTTTCATTAGAGGAAACCACATTAAAAACAAGAAGGGACCCTGGTAAGGATAGATATAACACTGCTTTACAAATTAAACGAAAGATTAACAGTTTGGGGGAATGCTCATTAATCATAGTTGTTTTCTCCTTCAACACAAACAACTCTTCAGGCTTGCTTTGTCCATAAGGCAGGGAAAGAAGAAAGGTTTTCATCACAAACAAGCAAGTTTTAGTGAGTTAGTGACCCATAAAGTTAGCTTATACAATTCAATTCTGTCTCTGAAGTTATTGGATTAAAAGAAAGATTTGCTTAGTAACACACCAAAGACAAATGCAATTTTATCCCTAAGGGATGTATATGTGAATAGATACTTAGCATCATGGTACCAGTAGCCATGCTGCTTGTTCTTTTATTTTCACTAATTTTTTTTCTTTCCATGGCAAGAGGACTACTTCAAAAGTGTGGTTGCTAGGAGTGGAACTGGATGCTAGCCTCTCCTGGATGGCTGCTTAGCAGATTTTATTACTAGTGAGGAGGGTTTGAGCTTTAGATGTACTGTTTTGAGTTTAGAAAACTCAGGAATACACCTACTACTTGGTTTGTCATACACAAACATTAAAGCTTTGGGGGGAAGAAAATGGTCAGAAATGTAGGAAGTGGATGCTGTAGGCCTTGAGCTTAAAACTTTGATTTGCTCTGTCCTGTGTTGGATTTCTACTTCATGTTAGACAGAGAAGCTAGGCTTTCAGCTGATAAGCTGCATTAGCATCTCAGTTGATTCCAGTCACCTCCACATCTTCCACTCAAGTCTCAATCTCTGCTCTTTTCCTCTCCCCTTGCTTCCTTCCCCTTCCCTCCCTTCCCTCCCTTCCCTTTACTATTGAATTTCAGGGATCCAGTTGTTTCCACACTGAGAGGCCTTGAAAACAATGGCAGTGGAAGTTTAGCCAATGGCAAATAATCAGAACTTTCAGTTTTATAATAAAATATTCCATCTTAGAAAAAAAAAAAACTGAAAGTGCAGTATTCTTTCCCTTTTAGAAAAACATTTTCTTCTAAAGCAGAGAAACATTGAACAAAGCCAATGAGCAGTTTGATGATGTTTCTTTAGTATCACACTTCCCTTCATTTCAGAAACCCTTGAAAACTACTTTTTTTATGGTTCTCTTTGTAATGTTTGAATAGCTAAGAGTATTCAGTTTGTAAAGCAATTTCTATGCCTACTGTGAACCAGGCATCTTGAAGTTAAAAAAAGGGGGGTGTCTCTAGCCTCAAAGAACTTTTTTAAAAGAAAGATTGAATTAAATACTTTAAAATATCTACCCTAGAACATGTACTTTAAAGGAATCATAATGAAAATATTGTGGGACTGCAGACAGAAGAGAGGTTTCTAGTACTAGGTACAAGTGATGAGAAGAGCTTGGAGGAAATATACCAGACTGGAATTTTGGTGCTAAGAGATTGAGTCTGAGGTTTTACACACACTAGGCAAGTGTTCTGCCTTGGAGCTACACCATCTGGAAGGCCAGGTAAAATTATACTTGAGATATTTTATTTATTAAGACATCACTTATTTTAGCAAGACTCCAGGTCATTTTGGTGCTTATTGAGTTATGCTAACTCATTTAGAACTCCCAATACCTTATTTTTGATAACTTGTTTCTGAAATTAGCATACTAAATTTTAAGAGGTATATGGTATAGATTGCCTTTATGGAAGCATGATCTTAGGATCATAGCGAACATTTTAAAAAATTAGAAATACAGTCACACATTGCTTAACAACAGGGATGCATTCTGGAAGATACTTCATTGGGTGATCAGCATAGGGTATGCTTACATAATCTGGGCTATTGGTTTGTGGTGGTTTGAATAAGAATGGTCCCACAAACTCATATATTTGCATGCTCTGTCGTTAGGAATGACATGACATTAGCCCTGTCATGTCACAGGGCTTTGAGGTGAAAAGCCCACACCAGGCCCAATGCCTGTCTCTCTCTCTCTGTCTCTGTGTGTGTATGTGTCTGTCTGTCTCTGTATTTCTGTCTCTCTGTCTCTGTCTCTCTTTCTCTTTCTAAGGATAAGGATGTAGCTCTTAATTACTTTTCTAGTACCACACCTGCCTGCTTCCTCCATGCTCCCTGTTGCCATGTTCCCTGCCATGATGATAATGGACTAAGCTCCTGAAACTGTAAACATGCTCCGAATTATGTACTTTCCTTTATAAGAGTTGCCTTGGTCATGACATTTTTTCACAGCAATAGAACAGTGAATAAGATAATGGTATAACCTGTTGTTCTTTAGTATAAGAAAATGTACAGCAAGCTACTGCACTGAATACTAGAGGTAACTATAACACAGTAAATATTTGTGTTTTTAAACCAAAATTATAGTAAAAGTCCCATGTGGTTGGAATTTTTCTGCTCCATCATGGTCATATGGGCCCACCATAATATATATATGCAGACTACTGTTGACTGTAACATCATGATGTGGCTCGTGACTGTAGTGTGATAAATGGAAAACCAGAATAATAGAATGTGTATGGCTTGGGATGTGGAGAAGGTGGAGCTCTAAGTGATACCAGTGAGGCCTCCGTTGGAAAGGATTAACCCTAGGTTAGCAAGCCAGCATCTCATTTCTGAGTATCTTTTTCAGTGTTGGTGATGGAGCGCTGTGGGGTGGGTCAACTGCTCTCAGTCTCCCTTACTTTAGGTGGCTAAGTACAGGGAAGCTGTTCAGAGGGAGCTCTTCCTGACTGAGGGCTCTGTGTGCTTGTTTTCAAGGTGTGTTCTGCCTCAAAAAAAGAAAATTTCCCTGTTAGAGTGAATTCTCTCTCACTGATTCCTATGAGTGAGTCTTAACTCCTTTGGCAAGTTAGTGAAAACCAGATAGAGTTTTGTTCTGGCTTTGTGGAAAGTAAAGGGCTCAAAGTTTTACCCTTGTAAAAACTATTTTGTTTCTGAAGTGGGTAGGCCTTTGGCACTAACTGGTCAAGGGCAGATAATACAGTGAGGTCTTTGAAGGAAGGAGTGTATCAAATTACTGTTGTGGAACTTGGAAGTGGGAGTTGATTATTGCTTCCCATTGTCTGTTGTGTGAAAGTTACACTACACAGATTGATACTTAAGGACTCCCACGGTCTTTCATCAGTTATACCAGTTCTACCTTTTCAATTCAATCCAGCTCCTTTGTGCATCAGCCAAGAATACCTTTGATATAACACTAGAATGTGATTTGAGAGACCAAATGCTGTAGTGAAAGCCTTTAGACTGTGAGTCTAGTCCTGTGGTTCAAGTCCCAGCTCCTCCATTTTCTAGTGACTTACACCTAAGTCATTTTAATTTCTAATCCATTTATAACTTCATAATAATAGTAAGAGATGATGATGAGTGTTAAATAAGAAACTTTGTTTCAGTGAGAAACTTTTACTTAAAGTTTCTTGATGAGGATTAGTAAATTATAGAAGCTGTGTTGGTTAGGTTTATCCTTATTCCAGGCTCTTGTATCAGTTTTCTTCTTTGCTACTATATCCTCTGCTTTCTCTTAGATACCTAAACACAGCTTATATGAGTAGAGCAGCACTAGCTTATATAATAGAAAACACTGCTGAGACCTCAGTGACCAAAAATAATAGACATTTTTGTGCTCGTTTATAATCCAAATAGTAAGGAAGCAGAGACCCGGTTCTATGAATATCTACTGGTTTCAGATCATGGTTTCCTAAATTGTCACCGGGTGTCAATGGTCAATGGCATGAAGAAGAGACTGATAATGAATGATTATCTAGGAGGCTTTTATGCACCAGACTTAGGATGGGAGTTGAGGTTTTACTTCCGAGTAGGAAGCCATTATGTATTTTGAGTGATGGGTAAGATGATCTCAATTTATATTTTGAAAAGACCATCCCATCCAGCTGTTGTATGAAGAATAGAGGAGAGGAGGCCAGAGTATGAATTCATTATAGTAGATAAGGTAAAAATAAGAAATCAAAAGGGCCAGTCTGGAGCCCAGAGCAGAGGTCCTGGCTGGAAAATAAAATTTGATCCTGTGTTTCCTGTTGGCTCAGTCTGTTCTAAGCCAAGCTTCCTGTGAGTAGCCTTATCCATGGCCTCTACTTCCTCACCCACTGTGGTTCAGCTCTCTGTGCTCTAGCTCTGTAACCCCCCCCAACATGTCTCAGGCATGGGCCATCCAGGGTCCTTTGTGACTTGCTAAATCCAGGTCATTCACTCTTGCCTAACTTCATTCTGTAGCAATTCCAGCCTGGAGCTGCCTTTCCCTTTAATGCTTCTATTCCTTGGCTCTCAGGCCTGTGGCCTCTTCCAAGTCCTAAGTTCTTAGACTAGTCCTGAGAAGACTTGAGGCTTCTAGCCCTGAATTTTCTGGATTTCCTATGTGCCTCTGCTAAAAATGAACCTTCTCTTTCTTCAGCACCCTTTGCAAGCTTTGTCTCAGGTGCCCCCTCCTCTGAAGCTTTCCCTGACCCCTCTGGCCATGTTCGGCACCACTCCTCCTTTTCCATTCTACTATATAATAGACTGGATACTTATAGTAACAATTTACACCCTGTTTCCTTGTCTGCACAGCTAATAGTGCATGAAGGATAGGGTTACAACGAAATATTTTGTGATCTAGGCCAAAGACTGCTTACTCTGTTTCAGGTGAAAAACCACACTTCATTATGAAGGTGTCTATTCCTAATTGCATGGCCTTTAATAGAGCATTCATTTCTCACTGAGTCTGAAGGCTGGAATTTGGGTATAATATCATCTTTCAACAGAAGAAATTAGTTTTAATTTGAAATAGTCAGAAATTGTCTTAATATTCTGAAAGGAACAAAATGACTTAAACTGAATTGTTTCAAAAGAACTTGTAAAGACTTGTGTTTCTCACTGCTATCTCTGCTCTCTTGCTCACTCTATAGAACTTGTTGTATGTGCCTTGTATTTTGTGATTTCACAGTTCTGGATTTGACGTTACAATTGCCTCCATGGTGATGGGCACTAATGTTCTGTGCTGAACTGAGAGCGGTGAAAAGCAGCAAACACACTGGATGGAAGATGAGCTGCTTTCTTTATGTCCTTGCCTCCTGCTAACTAGCTCATTGTGGCGGGGGAGAGAGAAGAGATCAACAGAGATGGTGCTGTGTCAGTTAGTACACAAACCTAACATTTGGAAGTTCAGTAAGGTTTGGTTGGTTAATGTCACTAAACTCTCATGCTTCACTCTCATGTCTTTCTACTCTTTTGAATCCTCCCTTTTTGTCTTTTAGTTTTAAAACCACTATCTTTTTTTGGCAGATAGGACAAAGAAAATACAACATTGAATCACTTTTTTCCTAGTGGCTACAGTTTCTAGAGTGTATATATTTCTAGAGTATATATGCTAGTTTCTAAACAGAACAGATAGCAATCTTGCCTTTGATTAAGTTCTTAGCATCCTTACTCAAAATAATGCAACAGAGTGTACTTGTGCTCTTTAAGTGTGATGTTGGCTTGATTTTTTTTTTTTTTTATATATTTAGTTACAGGGCTGCTAGAAGCCTCTCAATTGAAGTAAGGCTCCCTCTGAAATGACACAGGGTGCTAACTCAGAGCACTCCTCTCTCAAGTGTTTGTTATCCTAATGAGAAATGCTATCACATATGAACCATGCTCTATTTATTACTACTTATATTTCTTTCTGTGTCTAAGCTAAACATTAGGATTATAGACACTCAGGAAGTTACCATAGAGTTTCCAGTCTGCCCATTGGTGGTATACTGAGAGCTCCTCTTATATAGAGACCTCTGTTAGCTCCAGAACATTCTTAAAGGAAACCAGCCTCTACCTCAGGAACTTTGGTTCACCCACTTTGCATATCTAGCCTTTCCAACCATCTGTAGCCCTTTAGATACTTACAGCTATATCTTCCCTTTTATCCCCAAGTCTTCCTCTACACACTCTGAATTCTTAGTCTCTTCAGATGTAATCTTACTTGTTGTTCTGCACACAGTACTCCTAATATATCGTCCCAAAATTTGCATAGATTTTTCTATTCTCTCAATCACTTACTGACTTATTGTCTGAAACCCACTGTGATGGAACTCCTGTCAGTATAGATTTCCAAGTGTTTACATAGAGAATAATTTTTAAACTTACATTTATTTTGTGTATGTGTATATGTGCATGTGCACATGCTATGGTGCATATGTGGTGGTCTGGGGATGATTTGGAGGAGTTGGTCCTCCTTCCCACATGTGGGTTCTGGTGATAGAACTCAAGCCATCAGGCTTGGTGACAAGTGTCTTTGTTTGTTCAGCCATCTTGCTGGCCAGGAAAATTTTTATCTCGGGAGTTTTAACAGGCAAGTTTTCTTCTGCATTTTATTACATTTGGTAATATTGTAATATAATTACCTTTAAAACAAAGTAAATGTTTTAAAATTTGGGGAGAAGGGAAAATGCCAGTAAAGCTATAGAATTTGATTTCCAGCTAGATCTCATTTACACACATCACTTGACTCTGATGACAAGAGCCAGTTTGTTACAGATATTATTAGTGCCATGCAGCAGCCCTGTGTTAATAATAATATCATTCAAGTATAAAGTTACTGACCTCATTTTAGTAAGAAAAAATAGAGGCATAGAAAGGTTAAGACTGCTCTGTAAGTCACAGGCAAAAACTCTCGGTCACCCCACTATTTCATTAATACCTTTCTTTGTTCAACTCTCTTCTCGTGTGCTTCATATAGTGTTTAGCTTTCTGGTCTCCTTAATTGGAATGTCATTTTAAAAACTATTGGCTGATTCTTGTCAACTCACCAGGACATCTAGAGGCGCAGCATGCACCTGGTGGGTGCTGACAAATAGCATGGAGGCCCTTGGCGTGCTGTGTCTGCAGACTCAGTAAGAAGAGGCCAAAGCTCTCTTTCTCAGTCTTGAGAGTCTAGAGTCACAGCAGGCTTCATAAGCCCATCTTAAACCAGTCAAAGTCTGATGTAGAGGGCTAGAGCTAAACTAGGGAAAGTGTTACATCCCCTTGACATAAAATGGAATGCTGTACATAGAATTTTATTGGAATCTTGAAAAGAAATGTTGGCCTTCTCAACTCAGGATCATTCCAGGAGAGGCTGCTAAAAAAAAGATATAGGTTGGCTGTGGAGGAAATTATAGGGATATTACAGCAACTCGAGAGTATGGTAATAGAGGAGCTGTTACTACCCAACCTGCAAAGGAATGAGGGTGAATGGTGCCTAGGAAGCCACAAGAGGTTTTTACTTGGAGGAGGATACTTTGAGAGGATACTGTACTCTTTGGATGAGGGATGCAAACAGACCAGGTGTGTGAATCCCTCTAGCCTAATCCCTTACTACCTTCTCTTGGCCTTTTTCTGGTATTTAGCATTAGCAATTGATTGAGGTCAAAGAACACAGGAGCCTATTGGTTTGATCCCCAAAGCCTAGCCTGAGTAGTTTAAAAGAGCAGGAGAGAAGAAGATATGGATAATATGAGATAGAAGAACTCATGCAGTTTTACAGAGGGAGAATACATGTGTGTTAGGCTGAAAGTGAGATAAAAGAATGAGATGAACATATCTTGAGCATTACCATGTTCTAGACACTTCGTTTTTACTTCATAGTAAGTTATTATTTTTGTATGGTTTTTTTTTTGTTGTTGTTGTTACAAATGTGGAGAGCTTGAACCCAGATACTTTGGCCCCAAGTCTCAGCCAGTCCCTGTGATCCTGGTGGTGGTGGGTGGTGTGTACCCCATCCTAGAAGGCTCTATTCCATGGCATTGCTGGGGGACAGGGGATAGTAATAGAGATGCTGTGTGCTTTCCCCTTTCAAATCTGTTAACTTGTGGGCGACAAAAAAGAGGAAAAAAAACTCAACTTGGCATGAGTGATGTTAAATAAGATCAAATAAGGTGAAAAGCAAAATAGAATCCTGAAATTTAGTTTTGCTTTTACCCAGAGTTCATGGTTGGTTGCCGAACAAAGTCCTTTTTACTTCCCACAAATGCTGTTTCTCTCTCTCCAACATGAATATCATTATTTTTACCTGTTAATTGCTTATAAACTTAAGGAGCTTTAAAAATATTTATTAAATTAAAAATGTTTATGTGTATGTGTGTTTTGCCTGCATGTATGTCTGTGTAGCACATTCATGCAGTGGTCAAGGAGGGGGTCAGATCCTTTGGAACTGGAGTTACATTCAACTGTTAGCTGCCATGTGGGTACTGGGAATAGAACCTGGGTCCTCTGGAAGAGCAGCCAGTGCTCTTAACTGTCAAACAATTTCTTTGGCTCATTTAAAGAGCTATGCAAAAAATAAAGATCCAATCAAACATGAAGATCAGTTACGTCATGTATGCTATTTTATTTATATTAGTGTAAAAATTGTTATCCTTAATAATTAGTTATACTTATTTTGGTTCCCGAAACATTTCATTATAAACAGTATTTACTGAAAGTCATCACTGGGCCTGGGAGATGGCTAAGTGGTTAGGAGCATTTGCTGCTCTTGCAGAGGACTTAGGTTTGGTTCTGAGCAACCCACATGGTGGCTAACAGCATTCTGTCACTTGAGTTCACGAGCACCTTGTGCCGTACACATGCAGTACACAAGTGTACATGCAGGCAAAAACCCGTACTCATAAAATAAAAGTAAATAAATCTTAAAAAAAAAGAAAATCAAGAGTGACATAGAAATTTTAATAAGGTGCTGGGGAGATGGCTCAGAGAGTAAGAATTCTCAGTGGCAAGCATGAGGACCTGAGTTAAAATTCACTCTCATTAAAAAAATAATAATAATTTTTTAGATTTATTTTATTTTATGTGTATATTTTGTCTGCATGTTTGTCTGTGTATGCCTGGTGCCCTTGAAGGTCAGAAGAGGGATAAGATCCCCCTGGATCTGGAGTTATAAATGGTTGTGAGCTACCATGTGAGTACTGGAACAGAACTTAGGTCCTCTGCAAGAGCATCAGTTGCTCAGCCACTGAATCATCTTTCCAGCTCCCCCAAAGAAATTTTAAGTAAAAAGGAAATATCCTAACACATTGACAGTAATTTTAAAAGTTTTCCCCCTCTTCTTGTTTTTTTTCTATCATATGTATACTTTTTACATGGCTGGAACTATACAACTTTGATATTTTAATTATCTCTATAAGAGTACCATGTTGCTATGCAACCTGCAAAATTATTTATAATAGTTTATAGTTTACCTTAATCATTCTTGTATTGTTAGGCTTATAAAATTATTCATAGTCTTCTCCCAAAGACTGGTTGTTTTGTTAAACATTCTTTCTCTACAGGTATCTAGCTCTGCCCTCCCTCTCTGAGAGTGGAAAGAGATCTAGGCTTCCTTAGGCGAAAGGGTGGGATGAGTAATTCTGAAACTGTTGAGGAACACGAGACACAATAGTTGTAGAAAGGGTAGCTGGGAGAATCAAGACTAAGTCAGTAAGAAGAATGCTTGCCTAAAATGTTAACATGGAGTTTTATTAAGTCTTAGATTTTAAAAATGGTTGCTAAAGATAGATTAGCATCATTAACATTTATATATAAAATCTGGCTGATAATCTGAGATTATGGTAAAATTAAAAACGTGTTCTTTGCAAAATTAAATGTGACAATTCTTAATGAATCTTATTAGAGTAGTGATATTGTCTCTAGTTATCATATACCCCTGAAATATTAACCTTGGCCTGCTAGTTCCCTGCCCTGTCCACTGGGCTATGGTTGTTTCCTTCCTTAGCCAGTCTTGGGGAGCCAAGGCACTTCTGTCTGTTCAGTCCTGTACAAAGCTGTAACCTAAACAGAAGGGGCTTCCTTGGAAGGTGTCATGTCTTGACTGGCTAGAATTCTGTTTTTCATAATAACAGTCACATTTCTTTCACTAAGCAGAAACCTTCAGAAAATCAAAGAGCTGTTTGGTTTTGAATCTCTGTATCCTTCCTCCAGGCATAATGCCCAGCACATAACAGATGCTCAAAAACACATTTGCAGAATGCGATGTCTTTAGACAGTCCTGAAATGTGTGAATACTACAGTACAGTACAACAGTCTCCACTTAGCTCTTCTGCAGCTTCATGTCATCTAAGTCAGTTATTCCCCATGATGGACTCTCTTGATCCACGTGCTAATTCCTCCTCATTGCCTATAAGCCATTGTTGGCTACTAACCACTATAAGGTACATGCCCATGTTTCACAGAAGTGGTGTCATTTACAGTAATCAAGTGTACATTATTATTTGATTTTGTTGAGAAACCCCTGGCCGTTTGTATCTTTGCACATAACCTGCTGCCAAGCCTGGAGTTTTTTTTGTTTTTTTTTTTTTTTTTAAGTGCTTGTGTACATTATCTCTTTCTACTTTGGTGGCACCTGATGAACTCTTCATTCAGTACCCTCATCACCAGGGAAGTCCCATGGAGGAACACTGTGGAAACCTTCCTCCACATTGTCAATAATACCTAATTCCATACTTTTCAGAATGTAGATAACAGTGCAGGTTCCAGTTCACTAGGTCTGAGTACAGCCTGAGATTATACCTCTGTAACAAATTCTCTCTAAGGTTAGGCTGATATTGTGTGGTCTCCTGAATCTTGCTCTGTGTAGCAAGGTGGAATTCTGGCGTAAAACTGCTCCTGAATGCAAATCTATCATGTTTTGAGAACTGTGCATTTCCTATCAAACCCTCAGGTTTCACTAGCCTTTAAGAGCTCTCCACCCCTCTGTTCAAGTTCATTTGGGTTCCTCATTCCAGCAGAACAGCTTTCATACCCAACACATTCAGTATCTTTTCAAGTTGCCTGTCATTTGAACATCTGATAAAGTGTCTGTGTATACTGCTTTTGATTTTGCTTTGTTTTTGGTTAAGTTTTTGGTATATTTTCATATGTCAGAAGGTCACTAAAAAGACTGAACTTTGTTTATGTGATACTAGGAATCAAATCCAGAACCTTGACCATGCCAAGCAAGCACTCTACCTCTGAGTTATATCCCTAACCTAAATAGATAGTTTTAAAATTTGGATATAAAGTGTGCTGTTACTAATTTAATTATTTTATAAGAAATGTTAATGACATTCAGAGTTTTCTTATTTTATTGGAATTTGTATATAAAATGAATTCATAGCTGAAATAACATTCCTGAACTGAAAAGATACTCATGTAGATGGGAGCCTTTCAGATTAGCCAAGTGAATTCTTTAGAACACAGGGTAAGAGGTCAGAAGCACTGATGTCTTTTTTTCTCAAACTTTTATCTTTTTTAACTTGAGAGAAAAGTGCCTTTTTTTGTTCTTTGTATAAGGCAAATAATACTATTTAAGATTCTCTCTCTCTCTCTCTCTCTCTCTCTCTCTGTGTGTGTGTGTGTGTGTGTGTATTGGGGATTGTACAGAGAACATTGTACAATCTAAGCCAGAAGTGTGCTATTGAGTTACATTCCCAGCTCTACCAATATTTTTTTTATTATTTCAAAGAATAATTACTATGCCAAGACGCAGAACTGTTTATTACATCTGCTTGTTTTGTAGAGTTCATTGTGATTGATTTGTAGACTCCTTTATGAGGTAATTCTTTGTTTCTCAAACTTCATTAGAGGACATTGATGGAGAAGCCAGGAGGAAGGCCTCTAGGTAAAGAATCTGGTAGGGGAGACTGCAGAAGGGAAAAGATAAGTAATATTTATTGAAAGTCTGTAGCCATTTTGCTACATGTTCACTTAGGTCTCCTAGCGCTATGCAGATTTGATAACTGGGGAAATGTTGGCTTTGATAGTGTAACCAAGTGGAGAAAAGCAATAGCTTGGCTTAAGATCCCTCCCCAGCCACTATGCAATCACAATTTTGCAAAGCAAACTGATTCTCATTTGTTACTTCTTTGAAGATATATAGGTTTGTTTTGATCCTTATAGATATATAAGATTGTTTTGGTGTCTTTGTGTTTGTTATTTGTTTAAATTTGGGTCTTATTATCTTGCTGAAGGTGATCTTAGACTCCTGGATCAAAACTACAGGTGTACACCCACCATTTCCAAGTATAGACTTAATGGAGTTTTAGGATCTTCTAACTATTTAATGTTGTGATTATAGCTTAAGCATATTTAAAAAAAAACCATAACATAACTTTGTCAAATATAGATGTGTTTTCCTTTCAAGTGGGTCATTTTGAAACCCTATTGTTGGTCTGGAGGATGGCTCAGCAGTTAAGAGCATTGGCTGCTCTTAAAGAGGACCTGGGTTCAATTCCCAGCACCCACTTAGCAGATCACAACTGTTTGTAACTTCAGTTCCAGGGAATCTGACACTCTCACATAGTATCATATAATGTAGTCTTTTTGGTAACTTTCTGGCATATGAAAATATACCAAAATACCAATGTGCATAATAAATAAAAATAAAAACAATATTTTTAAAACACTAGGAAACCTCTTATTTAATTCATGTTTACCCAATGTTACTCAAAATATTTTTGGACTTAATATTAGTTCTTAATCTGTGGTTAGCTTTTTATTACAATTGCAACTAGGATGGAGATAAACTCCTACTGAAGTGAAATTATTTATAATTTTACTCAGATTTTTAAATTACTACCTCTTTTTGTCAGCCTGCTGGTAAGCACTTGGAATATAGTGAATAAGTAAAATATGGTCATTTTTCTGTGACATTTATACCTGGAGTGCAAAAAGCTTTCATGAACTCATTGGATTGTTTAAGAAATGTGACAGTCTTAACTAACATTGGTTAAACTGTTGAAAGGAAAAAGGCAAATTTTAGAGCATTTGGTAGACATATCTCCAAACCCCATATTGGATCATATCCTTGGCATGCTACCAAAGGAAGACAGAGACCTCTATTGTAGACAAAATGGAAGACACCACCCTGTATTCAGTGCCTTGATAGAACCATCCCCTTATAGATTTGAAGTGAAACAAGGAGGATCTTTATTTCCCCGCTATTGGACTGATGTTGAGTTTGGAGCCACTCATCCATGGACTTGACATCGGGTAACACAATTGGAATTAGGTTATTATTCAACAGAGATGTAGTGATGATTGAAAATGGCTATATGTTTAGAAATATTCTCTAGGATACATTAACATGTCTAAGAAGTGCTTTGATTTCTTCCAAGGATTTCCAAACATGCATGCCTATTCAGTGTAATATTAAGTAATTATGATATATATATATATATATATATATATATCCCCAAATAAGCAATGTTACAGAGCCCTGAAATTCAAAGGAGCTTTACAGATATTTAGAAGACCCATATTTCTAGTGCTGAAACGCTCCTAGCCTATTTTGTAACATTTCTAATGATGGAGAATGTCTAGACATAAACCAAGGGAACCATGGAGATAATGTAAAGGTGGGCTGGTAGGAGGCTGGAGACATAGCTCAGTGGTGGTTAAAAAGTGAGCATTGCTCTTAAAGAGGATCTGAATTTGGCTCCCAGTACCTACACTGGGCATCTCACAACCACTTGTAATGCCAGCTCCAAGACAATTCTCTTAGTTACGGTTTTATTGCTGTGACTAGACACCATGACCATGGCAACTCTTATAAAAGAAAATGTTTAATTGGAGGACTGACTTAGAGTTCAGAGGTTATTCCGTCATTAGCATGGTGGGAAGCATGGTGGCATGCAGGCAGACATGATGCTAGAGAAGTAGCTAAGAGTTCTGCATCTGGATTGGCAGGCAGCAGGAAGAGAGTGACACTAGGCCTGGCTTGAGCATCTGAAACCTCAAAGTGACATACTTTCACACTTTCTAATAGTGCCACTCCCTATGAGCCTATGGGAGCCATTTTTTATTCAAACCACCACATTGGACATCCTCTTTTGTACACCTTGAAGCATTACTGAACATGCACGTACCACCCCATACACACATATACATAATTTTAAAAATATATCTTTAAAACAAAACCAGACTGATAGTACCTATGGCAAATGGTAAACCTGTGTCAGTGTAGTTTTTCTAAATACTGTTCTAGCCCGCTAAGACTAGTCTTCTGTATCCTAATTTCTGCCTATGAACTTCTATGTGTTGTTCTTCCAGCAAATTTTGGAAATCTTAAGGTCTTTTTGTATTCTAAATTTGTAACTAGTATAATTTAAACTGTGCCTTGCTTAGTGAAAAATTAGCAACTATTGTGGGCCAGTCACTTTCATAGATTAAAGGGACGATGGCATTGCAGAAAAGTCACCACTATCATGGAGATTTCAAGTCTATGAATGATAGGCTCCAAAGTTACCGTCAAACAAAAATTATATTTAAAAAAGTGTTCACTTTGTTTTAAATTTGAATTTAAATGTTGTTGGTAGCTTTAGTTGTTCACAAGCAGCCATCTACCAGGTTGCCACATGACTTCATGTTGGCTTCCCGTACGAGGCATGATCCAAGACAGAGGGAAAGAAAACACCCCAGACGGAAGCCAGAGTCTCTCTATAACCTGGTTTTGGAAGTGACATTCCACCACATTGCTGTATTTGTTAGAAGTGAGTCAGTAAGCCTGGCCCATACTGCAGCAGAGGAGGTTACACAAGGGCATGAATACCAGGAGGCAGAGATCATTAGGAAGCATCTTAGAGTCTGCCTAACACAGAAAATGAGGAAGAAGTAAAATTAACATGTCACTTCTTTGAAGAAAAGAGCTATAGACTGAGAATCTCGAGGCCATTATTCAGGCTGCACTATTAATAGATAGCAGGGTAACTGAGAGTTTAGGTGAAGTAGGTCTTCCAGACAAATACTGAGAAATTTAGCATGTGGTGATCATTCCTAAACCCCTAAGGTAGCAGACAAATGCATGCAAAAGGAAGGAAGGGGATGCAGAAGCATCCTATTTATAATCTTTCACTTTATAATCTGCATTTTAAAATCTGTCACTTTGACAAAAGCTGTCTCTAAATGTTTTCAGTTATAAGGGGCTAATTTGGGGTAATAGAAATTATTGCTTTCTTTTTGTTTTTATATTTTCTGCATTTTTCATTTAAGACTTTACAAATATATAAAAGAACATTATAAACATTGACTATGATTCTGATGCATTGTAAATTTTTCTTACATATATATATAGAGAGAGACTCTTTTAGCTAATACAACTTATATCAATGTTAACACTGATGAGCTTTTACTCTGTGGAGGGTAGACTGCTATGTTCTTAATAAGTATTCTCCTACCCAGGCCTCAGTAACTCTATGAGGTAGACACCATTGCTGTCTCTGTTCTACAAATGATGGTTGCACTGCTTATAGAGAAGCAATAGCAGGTGACACCAGCTAGTGGAAAGCACAGCCAGAACAAGAGGAGGCTTCACCCTGGAGCTCATGGTTCCAACTGCAGTACTATTTTTGTTGTCTTTGGTGACTTTGTTTTGAAAGAATTATTCATGTGCTAAATTAGCCGAAGATTCCCTGGAAGATAATTTGATGATGGCTACTTACTAAATGTATCATCTTGTTAGTGGGTGAGTTTGTCTCTTTTTAAATGAAGAAACCAAGGCTCAGGCAGATTAGCTGACTTGTTTGCCATTAGGCAGCAACCTTTAGGTGTTAGTGACAACCGCATCCAAGAGTCAGGGCCCCTGACTCTAAAATTATCAATATTTCCCTTAAAATCTGAGTATTTCGCTTCAAGGAAGATCAAGGTTTTATTTATTGGAATAGCTTAAGAAAATAAATGTTTTGTCCAAAACTACTCATCATAATTAGCTGGGATTTATAAGTAGCCAATTTTATTTAATTATTTTTCTTATTGTTGCTTTTGTTTTGAGACAGGATCTCATTGTGTAACCTCAGCTGGCCCATAACTCAGAGATCTGCCTGCCTCTCCTTTTAGTGCAGGGACCAAGCTTGACTATTTTTTTTAATTGCTTGACTAATTTTTAAATTTTTAATTATAATTTCCGAAGGAAATATATTTTCATCTTCCATAACAAAATACAAAGTACTTGTAGATACCATTAAGGAAAACTATATTAAACATATATTTCAATAACATTTATATATAATATGCATGCAAAAACTTTACAGAAAGTGGAGCATCTAAAAGGCACTGTGGCAATGAATTAGAAGATTTTTGTTTTTTGGTATTATCACTTTTTATATTTCACAATTAGGTTAAAGCACTAGAAAAAAATCCCAACACTATCTACTTAGTTTTGGGGGAATATACTTAAAATATCCACTGCTGATAATCTTTCAGTCTTTTAATTTTTCATATAATAAGCAGTTGTATATTCAAATCTCAGATTGCTCATTTAGGACAATACCAAAATAATATAATTGTTCATAAGTGACATAGGAATCATTTATATCTTTCACGATGTTGTTCACCTTTCTCTTCCTGAGAAGCAAACTTACCATTCAATACTGGCTTATGGACAACCTGTATATAATTTCAATAGCCTTGCTAATTTGTTTTGAATCATCTAAGATAGCCAGTGAAGCTTAGTTCAGTGGAATGTGTTTCTTTAAGTCTTTTTTTAAATATTAATCACAGGTTATTTACTTTGTATTCCAGCCATAGTGCCCTCCTTCATTCCCACCCAATCCCACCTTCCCTCCCTCATCTCCTCCCTGCCCCTTTCCAAGTCCACTGATAGGGGAGGACCTCTTCCCCTTCTGACCCTAGCTTATCAGGTCTCTTCAGTACGGCTGCAATGTCCTCTTCTGTGGCCTAGCAAGGCTGCTGCTCCTTTGGGGGGGGGGGTCGAAGAGCTCGCCATTGAGTCAGAAATAGTCCCTGTTCCCCTTACTAGAGAGCCCACTTGGATACTGAGCTACCACGGGCTATATCCGAGCAGGGGTTCTAGGTTATACCCATACATGGTCCTTGGTTGGAGAAACAGTCTCATGAAAGACCCCTGTGCCCTGATATATTTGGTCCTTGTGGAGCTCCTGTCCTCTCCAGGTCTTACTAACTCCCCCTTCTTTCATATGCTTCCCTACACTCTGCCGAAGTTTTGGTTATGAGTCTTAATATCTGCTTTGATACACTGCTAGGTAGAGTCTTTCAGAGGCCCTCTGTGGTAGGCTCTTGTCATATTACTTGTTTTCTCCTACATCCAATGTCCATCCCATTTGTCTTTCTAAGTGAGGATTGATCATCTTACCCTGGGTCCTCTTTCTTGTTTATCTTCTTTAGGTGTATAGATTTCAGTATATTTATCCTATCTTATAGGTCTATATAAGTGAGTATATACCATGGGTATCTTTCTGCTTTGGGGATACCTCACTCAGGATGATCGTTTCTAGGTCCCACCATTTGGCTGCAAATTTCATGATTTCCTCGTTTTTAATTGCTGAGTAGTATTCCATTGTGTAAAAGTACCACAATTTCTGTATCCATTCCTCAACTGAGGGACATCTGGGTTGTTTCCAGATTCTGGCTATTATGAATAAAGCTGCTACAAACATGGCTGAGCAAATGTCCTTGTTGCGTACTTGAGCATCTTTTGGATATATGCCTAGGAGTAGTATAGCTGGAACTTGAGGAATCAGTATTCCTAATTGTCTGAGAAAGTGCCAGATTGATTTCTAAAGTGGTTGTACAAGTTTGCATTCCCACCAGCAATGGAGGAGGGTTCCCCTTTCTCCACATCCTCTTCAGCATGTGTTGTCACTTGAGTTTTAAAATTAGAAGTTTTTACACTTTATGTACATATCTACAGCTTATATAAAGATTACTAATAAAGTCATCTTTCATATGTGAATGTCTCATTTACAGTTCTCTGCATCACAGTTTTATAATTTAAAGAATGCCTTAATACTTCTAAATGAATTGATAAGCCTTTACCTCACAAGAAACTGAAAAATGGAACAGTTCTCGAACAACTGAGTTAAAGTTTTCTTAGTCACATAAACGTGTATCTACTGCTGCTTTTTAAAGTGAAAGCACAAACATCATAATTGTGGAATTGAAGAAGAAGAAGAAGAAGAAGAAGAAGAAGAAGAAGAAGAAGAAGAAAGAAGAAGTACAGTTACCTGACTGTACTTGCTTGGTAAGAAGTAGAATAAAAAGTAGAACACAGTCATTTAAAAAATATTTCTGGAAGTTTCTTCTTTCTTATTTGGGGAGTGCAGTGAACTTTATTTATAGTATGTGCAAGAGTAGGGCTCCCTAAGCCCCTCCCCTTCTTCTGAGGATCTGAGGTACAGAGGCTGTGAGGAGAAATGTTCAGTGTTTTGGGTGCTGATTTGGGGCAGGGTCTTCTTGGCAACTGAGAGCCTCTCTCTTCCTCTCATGTATAGAGAATGAATTCAGAGAGCTTGGAGACTGGAGTCTTGGTGAGAAGGGCTGTTTCTTTGAACAAATGTAAGTGAATAGCCAGCATATTTAATAAAATTTCAAGAAGGGAAACTGGTAGCCATTTAATAGTAGTGGGAAACTGGAGATAGTGGAAGGACATAGATTTGGTTGTTGCTTGTTACACTGAGGTGGGCAATGCAGGAGATGCATTGGTTCTGAAGAAGAGGATGATTCTGGCACAGGCAGGTCTTTGGAGAAAGTGGGTTATCCAAGAGCTGATATGTAGTGCGCAGTTGGCCATTGGTGAGAGGAAGCTGGCTTTGAGATTTGCTAGCATGTAAGGTAAGACTTGAAGCAACTGGAATAGCATAGATGAACACAGAACAGTTAGTGGCCTCAGAGTAAAAGAGTCTAGTCAAGCATGCTGCTTGGTGCCTTAGCGATCAATACCAAATGCAGTGTTTATTATTATTTGATCAAATAGCTCTATATTTTTATTGCTATCGGGAAACAAAATTATATTTTCTTTTAAAAGTTTTGTGTATAATATACAAACACATACTTAACACATCCAAAAATATGTAGAGAGTAAAAACCTTTCCACTTTGACCTTTCTTCTAATGCTTTATCCTCTGAAGACCTTTAAGATAATTTTTCTATTTACTATTGCTAAGAGACACTGTGTCTGAATAGACTGTAAGTTAAAAATTGGAGATTGTGATTCTTCATCCTTGCCTTTGGTTCATAGCTATGTTTTGTTAGTGTTCATTGACTAGCCTTCCCACAAGAAGTCCTTACCTTTGTCCTTTTTGGTGAATAGTGTTGGTGTTACAGGACATTCAGCTTCACAGTGGAGAGCTGAAGCCCTACCTTATGAACTGTGGGGAATCTCTACAGATATATGTAGAGGAGAGATGTCATTTCCATGGTAGAGAAAACCACGGGTGTGTGAGTACATGTACACACAGCCACACAACCAGGTGGCACATCTGGAAGCTGTGATGTGTCTTTTGAAATGCATTCACGTTTGAGTTTACTCACACCAACCTTTCGCTGTTAAGGGTAATCTTTAGGAATAATTGTAAAAAGTAGCCATGTGCTGTTGCCTGTTGTAGTAAATACCTCCACTGGCTCCACTTTACTATGATTCTAGGGAATATCTGATATCTGAACCTCATTAGAGGTATTAAAAGACGAGTAGCCTCTTCTTTTTGTTTATTTACCTTTATTTTATGTGCATTGGTGTTTTGCCTGCATGTATGTCTAGGTGTCAGATATTGGAGTTGTGAGCTGCCAGGTGGGTGCTGGGACTTGAACCCGGGTCCTTTGGAAGAGCAGTCAGTGCCCCTAGCCACTGAGCCATCTCTCCAGCCCCACCTAGTAGACTCTTAGTGTTAAATAAACATAAAAATATGTGTTGAGGAGGATTTCTATTTGGTAGGAAGGAAGAAAAGAGAAATGTATGATTGCTTTTGACATTTGCAGAATCTTGAAAGATTAGTCCTGAGCAAAAGCACTAGAAGGTTTCTGTACATATCTTTGATGTCTTCAGAATTGTCCTGTGATATCCATTTTGGTAAAATAGTACTGTCCTGGATTTAATAATTAAAGCCACAAAGTTGAGATCCATTCTTAAACACTTCCTTTTGTGCAGCCCACCAGAAGCATGCTGATGTCTCCTGCTTGCAGCATACAAAGAACCCTCTCCATTGCCAGCAGCCTACTGTGGCACTAATACAAACTTCTGCACCAGCCATCTGGTTTCTCTTTCTGCTCATATTCTGGCTTCTCTTCCATTTGACACTTTAGCCAGAATGGTCTTTTTGGAAACCTAAGTCAACTGTGTTAGAGTCTTCTTCCGTTCCCTCTTACTTGAACCCAAATTCCTATCCTATTTCTATCTCTTGTAGCCCAGACTGGCCTTTAATTTATGCAGCCAAAAATGACCTTGAATTTCCAATACTCCTGCATCTATTCTTAAGTGCTTCCATTACAAGTATGTGTCATCATGTCTAGTTTTATGTAGTTGTAGGAATCGAATCCATGGCTTTCTACATGCTAAGCAAGCACTGAGCATACAACCCTCACTTTTTAATCTATTTTCCTTAGTGTTTGCTTGCTGGTTTGGTTTCTGTTAACATTTCTAAATGATCCAGATAAGCAAATTTTTTGGGGGTGCTGTGAACTGTATTGATGCTATTCAAGAGAGAGTAGGGCTCCCTAAGTTTCTCCCCTCCTTATGAGGGTCTGGAATGGAAACTGTAAGGGAAGATGCTCAGTGCTGGGAGCTAAGGGACTCTTCAGCAGCCAAGGGCCTTTCTTTTCTTGCATTCTTGCTGGGGTGGGTGGTCCAGGGCTTCTGACTCTTTGGAGGCCATGTAGGCCATGAGATCCACCACCTATTGCTGTAGCTATATACGTTGTCATATCAGGAAATGGGCTTTACAAAGTTGTCCTTGAGAGCAATTTCAGCCCCATCATCAAAGGCAGAAGAGTGGGCATCACCATTAAAGTAGCAGGAGACCACCTGGTCTTCAGTGTAGCCAAGGATACCCTTTAGTGGGCCCTCTGATCCTGCTTCATCACATTCTTGATGTCATTATACTTGGATTTCTCGAGGTGGCATGTCAGATCCATGACAGACACTTTGGAAGTAAGAACACAGAAGGCCAAGCTAGGGAGCTTCCTATTCAGCTCTGGGATGGTCTTGTGCACAGCTTTGGTAGCACCAGTGGTTGCAAGGATGATGTCCTGGGCAGCTACATGGTATAGCAGCTACATGCTATAGCTTCCCAGAGGGGCCATCCACAGTCTTCTGGGGCAGGGGCAGTGATGGCATAGACCGTGGTCATGAGTCCTTCCATAATGCCAAAGTTGTTGTGGATGACCTTGGCCAGGTGGGCTAAGTAGTTGGTGGTACAGGAAGCATTGCTAACAATCTTGAACGAATTGTTATACTTCTCATGGTTCACACCCATCAAAAACATGGAAACATCAGCAGAAGGGGCAGAAATGACCTTTTTAGTCCAACCCTTCAAGTTGTCCCCAGTAGCCTCCACAACATACTCAGCACCAGCATTACCCCATTTGATGTGGGTGAGATCTCCTGTATGGCCTGATGGTGATGGCCTTCCAAGATGACAAGTTTCCTGTTCTCAGCCTTGATTTCTGTGAAATTTGCCATGAGTAGAGTCATACTGGAACCTGTAGACCATGTAATTGAGACCAATGAAGGGGTCATTGACAGCCACAAAAGCCACTTTGCCAGAGTTGAAGGAAGCCCTGGTGCCCAATATGGCCAAATCTGTTCACTCTGACCTTCACCATTGTGTCCCAGGGATAAGAATGGCACTATATGAGAAGATTGGCTGTCTCTTGAACAGGGAGGAGCAGACATAGATAAGCAATTTTCAAACTAGGACAGCACTGAATTTTCTGGAAAGCTTTTAAGTAAAAGAACCTGGGCCCACTTCTGTCAGTACTGGCTCAGTTGAATTGTGGGGACCGGATAATTGGTGTTTTTAAGAAGCTCTCGGATGACTGTGCGTGTGTGATCAGAGTGATAACTGAGTTGAGTTCTCTTAACTCAAGTGGGAATTACCATTCTTTCACAAGTATATTTAACCTCCAGGTGCCCTTTTCCTAATAAGTCCTGGGTTTAGAGCCAGCCGCCTTCCGGGTGGGTATGTGCCTTATCCTTGTACTGCTATTTTTTCACTGTGTAGTCCTAGAACCTATGTGGGCAGTCTCCACAGCTAATACCCTACCCTCCTTCATTGTAGAGAGCTGTTCTGATAGCTTTGTCCTTTGAGAACATTAAAGGATGCAGCTGTTCCCTGGACCTTTAATTATTCTCTTAGCCATACCTGCTTCCCTTCGCCTGCCACATCAGCATTTACAGTGTGAATCTCGGTTTGCACACCCCAGGGTTCTGTGAGTAAACACACATTCTTAGGGGTTCTTCCTTTTCACTTGGTTTGGATTGAGGGGGTTTTTTCTACATGATCTTGATTGCTTTTTAATTTTTTTATACCTTCAGTCATTACCCTGTATGATGACATTTTCCTATTATACTATGCCACTCTATAATCTTTGTATAGTTTATAATATACATTCATATAATTAGCATTTTACATAGGACATGTTGAGAGATGGGAGAGGGGCCTGAAGAGATTGTTGGTAAACTGCTTGCTGGGCAACATGAATTTAGATCCCCAATACATAGAAAGTTAGGGGATCTATCTGTATCCCAAAGCTGGTATGTCGTGGGCTCAGAGACACACAGATACCAGAATCAGTCGGTTAAACTGAAAAGCAGTAAGCCCCAGGTTCTCAGAGATAGGTTCTGTCTTAAAAAAAATAATGTGGAGAGTGATAGAAGACTCCAGATGTCCACCTCTGGTCTCATTTGGGGCAGACACACCTGCATACACATGTGCAACCTGCTGAACCAGAAATTCCCAACACTTTTTGATTATCTCTAAAAAGTGTCCAAGGAATTTAGCATACTAGCCTCAGCAGAGGAGCAATGGTGATTTGACCAAATGGAAAAACAACTTCATTCTGTTAATGAAAAATGCATTTGAAGCTGTAAGATACTATTTTTATTGTATCAAGTTAGTAAAATGTGTTTATATGTGTGGATTTGGGTATTATGGTAGGGAGTATATGAGTAGTAGAAAGTATGTGACACACAGAGACTGGGGCATTGCATGCAAGCAAGAGTGTAGAAGACATTCTCATACTCCTTGTGGAATGCAAAGTGGCACACTGTAGCTTGGCCAGATGAGTCTTAAAATGTTTGTGGAAATGCTTTGAATCCAAGAATTCAAATTCTTGAAGTCTGTCATAAGAAAATAATCATGGTGAAAACAGTAGTCTATATGCAAATGATAAAAGATATATTAAATAAATCCCCTTTATACATATGTATTTATATATAAAATGATATAAGTTAGAGTAAATAAATACCATATATATGGGATATATATATATATATATATATATATATATATATATATAAAGGGGATTTATTAGAATGATTTACAGGCTGCAATCCAGCTAATCCAACAATGACTGGCTGTGAATGAAAAGTCCAAGAATCCAGTAGTTGTTGTATCCACAAAGCTGGATGTCTCAGCTGGTCTTCAATATATGCTGGAATCCTGAAGATGTACGCTCTAATGCCAGTGCAAAAGCTTCCTCCTTCCATGTCCATACATAGGCTTCCAGTAGAAGGTGTGGCCCAGGTTAGAGGTGGGTTTTTCCAGCTCAAAAGATCTGGATTAAAGGCATGTATTCTACTTCAAAGATCTGGATTAGAAGTGGATTTTCCTACTTCAAATTAAGCAAAAATCCCTCTGAGGTGTGCCTTCTATTTTTGGGTTTTAGTTAATCCCAGATATAGTCAAGTAAACAACCAAGAATAGCCATCTCAGCAGTAATTTTTAATTACAATAAATCTATGCAGCTAACAACATTGAGTAGATAAGGTGAAGCTAAGAAAACATTGCAGTGATAGAGTTGATGTTTGTATGATGATGCTGAGCGAGAAAACATCCCATACCGTATTGAATCACAGCAGGAAGAACAGTGAGACTTAAGAGTCATAGCTGCTATTACACTTTGAATTATGTGTTTTCAGTCTACAGTCTTATGCTTCTCTTTATTTTTTATGTGTTTATAGTATATTTTTATCAAAAGTGAAATTCTTATATTGCCAACTTGTCCCACAGAAATGTATGGATGATAATAACAACATGAAAATGTTTAATCAGAGAAGCATAGTAAAAATACTCAACAACATGGAAGTATTTGTTACACACATAGAATAAAAATAGCATTACTATATGTATTATCCAATTGGGTTGAACTTGTGTGTGTGTGATCAAATATTGATAGTACTAATTTCTGGGTAGCATATATTTTTTGGAATTACTTTAATTTTCTTCTTTACACCTTGATTTTTATTATGGCTCCATTTTTCTCACTGCTGTGACACTATGTCTGACAGAAGTTAAGGGAAGGAGGATTTATTTTGGCTTATAGTTCCTGTGATGGCTAGCTTTATCTCAGCTTGACACAAATTAGAGTTATCAGGAATGGAGGGAGCCTCAATTGAGAAAAGGCCACCATAAGATCCAGCTGTATAGCATTTTCTTAATTAGTGATTGATGAGTGTGGGCCCAGCCCATGATGGATGGTGCTAGCCCTAGGCTGATGGTCCTGGATTCTATAAGAAAGTAGACCAACAAGCCATAATAGCAAGCCAGTAAGCAAAAACCACCCCCCATGGCCTCTGCATGAATTCCTGCCTGCAAGCTCCTGCCTTGCTTAAATTCTTGCCAGTACTACATTTGATAATGAGCTGTATATGGAACAATGAGTGAAATAAACCCTTTCCTGTCCAATTTGCTTTTGGTCATGGTGTTTCATCACAGCAATAGTAATCCTAACTAGGACAGGTTTAAGGTGTCAGTCATGGTTGTTTGGCTACACACATTTGGCATGACATCATTCTCGGAGTGTGTGGCAGAGACTGCCCTTTACTTCTTGGTAGGTGGAAAGCAGAAAAGAGTTCAGGGCAGAAGATAGCTCTTAAAGGTATTCCACCTTGCTCCTCCTCTTTACTTAGTTACTGTCATTATACTATAAATACCAAGTTATTGTCCCCATGATCTTACTGTTTCTGGAAACACCCAGAGAGGCGCTTTTATCTATCTTGATGTTTCTAAAGCCAGTCAGTCAAAACCATCATAGAGTACTCTTGTGTAGTCTCAAATACACTTCTTTATCTCCCAGTTTGCCATATAAAATATATATGGCTTTATAATCTGCTTTATTTTTACATATCTATCCTCTATACTAGCACTTTATACTTTTTAATATAATTTTTATTTATTACAATTTATTCACTTTGTATTCCAACTGTAGCCCCATACCTAAAGTATTTGACGTGTAGGGGAGGTTGGATGTAGAGAAACTTGAAAGAAATATCCATGTAATTAAGTTAGAATTTATTAAATGAAGGTGGGGAGTTGGATAAGTGAGTATAGTGATTGCAAAATACTGAAAACCTGAATTTAGAGCCACAGTCCCCACATAAAAGCTGGATGCTGTTGGGCTCACCTATAACTTCAGTGCTGAGCATGGTGTTGAGGCAGGCAGACTCCTAGAGCTCTGTCTCATCTACATGAAACAGCCTGGGTTCAGTAAGAGAAACTATCTCAAAACTAAGATGGGTAGAAATAGAGGAGGAAACCTGACATTGACCTCTGGGCTCTGCATGTTCATAACCATGCATATTCCACCCCCACACCCTGTAAATGATTAAGACAAACCCCCACATAACTTTAAAAAGGTGCATCATTGTTTCACTTACAGATATATAGTTTAGATTTCTTGTTATTATTTTTTGTATATGAGTGTTTTGCCATCATGTACATCTGCGTATCACATGCATGCCATGTGCCCGAGGAGTTGGTGAGCCTCCATGTGGTGCTGGCAATTGAACTCTGGTACTTTGCAATAACAAGTGCTCTTAGTCCTGAGCCAAATATACAGCCCCATGTATTTTAATTTTAATTACATTTATTGTGTGTGTGTTGTGTGTGTGCATGCTATAGCATGCATGTGGAGGTCAGCTTTCAGGAGTTAGTTCTCACCTTCCAGCATGTGGGTCGAAGGCTTAAACTCAGGTTGTTGAGCTTGGTGGCAAATGCTTTCACCATCAAGCCACCTCATTGGCTTTAAAGATATAAGAATACATAGTTTTCAAAGTTCTTACCTCTACCTTAGAGTGTTAACCACAGAGTAATGATGAAACACTGCCTTTGTGTCATTTTTTTTAAAGGTCTTTGAACTTATAAATTTTGAGTAGTTGAGGTGTAATTTATATAGAGAAAACAGGCAGATTTTTTTTGTTTGTTTTCTTTAAGACAGGGTTTTTCTGTGTAGCTCTGGCTGTCCTGGAACTCAGGCTGTAGGCCAGGCTAGCTTCAAACTCACAGAGATGGCCTCTGCTGGGATTTGCCACCACCTGGCAAAACATGCAGATTCTAACTGTGCAGTTTTGAAAAGGGTAATCACTATTCTAATCCCTCTTATATAGGACATTTTGGTCACCTTTGAAAAGCTCTTTTATACTCTCTCATCATCAGCCAGATGTAATCTCTATTATAATATTTTTTTACCGTCGGGAGATTACACCTGTCTTCCCTAAAGTTCCATAAACCAGAATTATATATTTTCTTTTATGTCCAAGCTTCATTTCTTCAATATGATTTTTAGTTCAATATGTGATGTATGTATTAGGTAAATATTCTTTTTTTTAATCGCTAAGTATGTTCCACTGTGTATTTACTACACAGAGTCTATCCAGTCTCAGGATGGCTGACCATGTGTTCCAGTACTGGCTACTTTAACATTTTGCCTGGTCAGTTTGTAGCTGTTTCATAAACATCAGCTTGCCATCTGCCTCCCCTTCCTGTCTGGTGGGGCTTGTAAACTAGGCATTTGCCTTCCAGTAAAGGGGAAGACACAACAAGGACCACCATAGAGAGAAGAGAACAAAACTGAAGTTGCAGATGGCCACATCAGCAATTCAGCTTTTAAACACCTGATAGCAGTCCTGCAAATCAGTGAGAAACTCCCTTTCTCAACCAATAGAGAAGCCAGTGCATGGCATTGTCACAATGCTGGAGTTATTTCCTAGCCAGCCCTGCAGCAAGTGTCCCTGGGTGCCTGATCTTGGCTTTCTTCTGCTTCAGTTTTCTGAGTTGAGGAGCACCAGTGCTTGAAACCCTTGCAGGGAAGCCCTTGTCTACTTTTTCAGCAGAAGTGAAATTTAAAAACAAAACAAAAACTCACTCTTGACTCCTGGAAATGAAAAGCACAGACTTTGCATTGAATTGTGCTTGCTTGGGTACTGTGTATCTCAGATTAGAGATTCTGAGTTGTGGGTTTGAGAAGGCTAGGCTGTGTCTCTGACAGACTAGAGTGTACCACCTGTGCCTCTGGCTCGTTTCTTATAGGGCTTAGACAGCTCCTAACTCCATATGTGCATACACATGTACAGATACATGTTTGCATAATTATAAATAAAATAAATCTTTGTTTTCCTCTGTTCCACCACCAGCCAGAAAGCCTCATGTCCCACCTTTTCCTAAGTCCTGACATTAGTGCAGGTGAACTGAGTGCAGCTAGAGTAAAGGAGTTTGAAGGACAAGGTGCAATTAAGTTATCTTGTTGAAAGCACTGTTACAGGAGGGTAATTGTGGCTGCCCTGGAGGTAGGACCAAACAGAAAGCCCTTTTTTACCTACTGTCAGGAGGACTTTCTGGTTCTGGAACCTCTGAGAGGTTGATAGCAGACACAGGTGGAGCAGCAGTCCCTTGCCTAACAGACTCAATCTTCCAGTCTCAAATGACTTATACTTTTGGGGACTATACAATTTCCTGGAAGTTGCTAGTCTTAGAAAGCACTGCAGTTATTTTTTCCTATGTTACCACATCTCTTTCAGTTTAAATTTTCATGTGAGAAAAAGAATCAGATTGTGTACAGCTCAAGTAACATATCTATAACATCAAATGATTGTTTTCTCACAGACCTCAGCCAAAAATTTCTAAGGAAGAACTTTTTAAAGAGCCTTCCTTTGGGCTGAAGAGAACTCAGAGGATAAGAGCACTTGTGTGCTCTTGCAGAAGACCTGTGATTGGTTGCTGTCACTCACATCAGGCAGCTCACAACAACCTATAACTCTGGTTGCAGGGGATCCAATGTACATATGTCTATACACACAGAGACACACATATTTTTGCACAAATAAAGTAAATCTTTTTAAAAATCTAAGAGATTACTCTTCATACTAATCAGGGAAATAAGAGTATACTATTTTAGCTCTAGAAATTATCTTCTATTAATTTTATTCTTGGACAATTAAAAGAAAAAAGAGAAGGTTCAATATTAAATTTCTAGTGGTCCAAGCTGCTATGTGAGTTTGAACTTCACTTGTACAGTTATAAAGGACTTTGAATAGTCATAGCAATCTTGAAAGATGAAGTCGGAAGACTTGCATGTCTCAATTTCAAAATTCATGAAACTGTAATAATAAAACATTGTGGTATAGGCATAAGAATAAACATATAAATAAGTAAAATAAAACTGAGGATCCAGAAATAACCCATCTGTATGTTGCCAATTATTTTTGAAAAAACCATTCAGCAGTGAAGGATAATTTCTTCAGTAAATGGTATAGAGACAATTCAGTATCTTCATGTAAAATAGTGACATTGCACCTAAACTTCACACTATATACTGAAAGTAAAATGAAGACCCAGTTATGAGAGCAAAAACGGTTATATTCAAATAAACATAAAGTCAAATTTCTTAAAATTAAAAGAATTATTTTATGTATATGAGTGTTTTGCCTACATATATACATGTATAACGTGCACATGTCTGGTGCCCATGGTGGCCAAAGAGGGCATCAGATCCCCTGCAACTGGAGTTAAGGATGGTTGTGAGCTATCATGTGGGAGCTGGGAACCAAACACAGGTCCTTTGTAAGAGCAACAAATGCTCTTAAGTGCTGAGCCAGATCTCCAACCACAAAGGCAAACCTTTAAAAATATTAAATTACTTGTATGTGTATATGAGGGCAAGCACCTGTGTGCCATGGCACAAGAGTAGAGGTCAGAGGACAGGTAGGATTCTGTTCTCTCTCCACAGGAGGCTCTAGGGTTTGAACCCAAGTTGTCAGGTTTTGTTGGCAAGTGCTGTTGCCTCTTGATCCATCTTAGTTAAGTCATGGGTAAATCTTGTTGATCTTGGATCCAAGCACTGAATAGATAATTTGGCAAGGAGGAGTACATTAAAATTTAAAACTTTTGTGTACCAAAGGATACTATCAAGAAAATAACTTACAGAACAGGAAAAGATTGAAAACCTCACAAGGACCTGTTATTTGTAACCTTAGAACTGAACAGCAATCAAAATATGGGTAAAGGACTTGAATATTTTGTTTTTTAAAAAGATTCATAAAGGTCTATACATGTGAAAAAAATAGCACCATTAGTCATTAAGGAAATACAGTGACATATTGCTCCATATCCACATGATTCTGTAACCTTGAGAGCAAAGCAAAGCAGAAATCCAGAAAGTTATAAGTAGTGGTGAGGATGTGAAGAGTCCCCACCATGTACTTTGCTGGTGGGAAAACAGTGTTGTTTCTGTTGAAAACAGTTCCGTAGCTCCCTCAAAAATTGAATGCAGAATTATCATGGGACCCAGCACTTTCACCCTTAGGTATTTACCCTTTAGTAATTGGAAACATGTTTTCAAATATTTAATGTTTGTAATAGTTTTAGTAACAGCAGTACTATTATCAGTGGTCAAAAGATGGAAACAATCTGGTATTCATCAATATATGAATCAATGAAAAACTGGATACTTACAAAATAGGTGGGGTTTTTTTTGCCATAAAAAGAAATGAAGTATTGACACTTAATACAATTTAGATGAAACATGGTGTTAAGTGAAAGAAGCAAGACACGGAGGTTCAGGCATCATGATTGCATTTATATGAATTATTCTGGTTATAAAGTGAGTTCTAGAACACAAAAAAGAAATAGCTCCAAAGAAACATAAAACAAATTAGTGATTTCTAGGAGATAGAGATGGGTACTAGAAATTACTGCTTATGAGTACCAGGTTTTATTTTGAATAACTGAAAATATTTTGTGACTGGATTGAGGTAATTGTTGCTCAATATTATGAATAGTTTAAATGCTATTGAATTTTCCATTCAAAAATGGTTAGTACTGCATTATGAAAATTTTGCTTCAATTAAAAATTACATCATCATACACTTTCTGTGATCTCACAAATAACTATGGCTTTGCTGTCATAGTTACCTTGTAGCAGTTGGAATCCATGTGATTTTGTAGTATTGCTCCCTTGGGACATTCCTCTCTAGCTGTGGGTGGTTAATCTCAAAGACAGATGATCCCAAGTGGGTTTCTTCCCATAACAATAATTAAGATATTTAGTTTTGATTTACTGTTTTTATTTGCTTAACTTTGGAAAACTTCTATCTTATTTGGGGACTGAGTGATTTAAAATGTAGTCTGGTCTGGCATTGATCAGCTTCTTTATTTAGCTTGGAAAGGCATGTTTAAAACAACTTTGTATTGTTTGGGAATTCAGCAAACTTTGATTATATGAAAATGTATAGAAAGAAATGCAGTTGCAGTGATGTTTTTGTGGCTCTTTCTGTGCTGCACTGGTAGAAATGTTTGTTTTACTCTACAACCACTGAGAATGCGTTTTGTTACCAGTAAAATTGGTGTTGGGAATAAGAAATTTTATTTGTAGTTCGATCAAGCGGCTTGTGCAAAACTTAAGCACCTTTGATTTCTTTATCTTCCACCTGCTTTGTAGTTTTGAAAGATGGATTTTAAGTTTCATTCTGTCAGTGGAGCTGAGGGTGGGAAGAGCTTCTCACACAGACATCGGTGTGTGTCAGTCATGAATGAGGCCCATGGCTTCTAGCCGGTAGTCACTGTAGTATTTTATGGGTCCTTGCCTTTTCAGATGTGTTTATGTTGTCTTGTGTAATCCTACCTGATACTTTTAATGACCCAAATATACCACCCAGGCTAAGAATCTAGAGCTATGGAACAAACAATATTCAAATGGTCTGTAGTGAATCGAGCTGGCAGCTTCTTAAATTATTAACATCTTAATTATTTGGTAACTCTAAAGTTAGAGGATTTGGTAAATATAACAAAATAGCTAAAATAGAGTCAGAGAATTGAATGAATGTAATAGCTTATGATAATTATTGCTTCTGATTTTCACATCGGATTTTTTTTAAAACATACTTATTTTTATTTTATATGTGCAGCTGTCTTATCTGCCAGTGTGTATGTCTGTGCTCTACATGTGTACCTGGTACTCACAGGAAAAGATAACTTGGAACTGGAGCTACAGATATCTGTAAGCTGCCATGTGGGTACTGGGAACTGAACCCAGGGCCTCTGCAAGAGTAGTCAGTACTCTTAACCACTGAGCCAAATCTCTGTTTTTGTATTTTTTTTCTGCTGTTCATATTTTTTTAAAGATTTATTTATTTATTATTTATACAGTGTTCTGCCTGCACACCAGAAGTGGGACCATATCTCACTGTAGATGGTTATAGGCCACCATGTAGTTGCTGGGAATTGAACTCAGGACCTTTGGAAGAACAGTCAATGTTCTTAACCTCTGAGCCATCTCTCCAGCCCTATAAAATATGTTTTCAAATAAGAAAAAAATTGGAGAATTATAAATTGGGTTTTTAATAACTTATAAATTAGAAAAAATATGTGACAATTATTTTAAAAAGACATGCCAGCAGAGCAGGGACACAAAACTTTAACTTACTGGAAAATTAAAATCAAATTTTCTCAGAAAGGCCTGCCTGTATAAACAACAACAACAACAAAACAGGATGGCAGATTCTACATGGCTGGAATAATTTATTGAACCTCTCTGTCCCTCAGTTTCATCCTCCGGGTAATGAGAACATTAGAATTTACATACTAAGGTCATGGTAAGGAGTATATGTGCTAATGTAGCTGAAGCTCCTAGAGGAGGGCTTGATGCAGTGGAAAAGGCATAAGTGCATGCTAAGGAATGCTGGTAATAACTTGTTACTTTGGTTCGTGATTTGTTTCTGAATGTCAGATCTATTTATATTCATAGACCCTCACAGTTCTGACCCCCTGTAATATAGCAAGGTGTGACTGTCTGAAATTTCAAGCCCTTCTACTATAATCTACTCACTTTGGGCCCATTTTGCTGCTAATTGGCATTTTAACCAAGGTGAATGCTTTGGTAAAGGAATATAGAACCCAAGAGTACTGTGTTTTTAAGTCTTTTCTAAGTGATTTTAAGACCTCATAAAACATCATTGGTGGTTTTTGTTTAAAAAACTTTGTTTTACTCATTTACTGAAAGTTACCATGTACCTAACATTGCTCCTGGGCAAAATGGGATGATGTATGCAAGAATCAGAGAAAAGGAAAAAGACAAAATAGTTTCTTGGCCTAGAACTGAAGAATATGAATATGAACTTTGTGTGTGTGTGTGTGTGTGTGTACCTGTGTCTTTGTCTCTGTGTGTTTTTGTATCTCTGGAGTCCATACCAGGAAAACTCCAGGGCTCTGAAGGAAGAACACAAAAAATTAGCACATTCTTAGGGTGTGCATCCTGGCAATTGTAGGCCACATGCTCAATAGCTAATTATTGCTGCCAAGCCACATGAAGCTTAGCTAGACAGAGAGATGAAGAGATTTAATTGAATCATCTTGATCTGATGGCTGAGCGTCCTGACCCGTGTTCATATGCTAGGCCTTAAGTGGTCAGAGCTCACATGAGTGCTTGAGCAGCACTGTAGTAGCTGTAAATCTCTGTATGCATTTTGATGACCTCACTTTGCTGTGTGCATTTGGTATGTGTGAGAATTTTGTAGGAAAGTTAATGAGACTAAATAAGTGGGGTTCTTAGAATGTGCTTTCTTTTCTAGTGAAGTGATGATGTGATGTTTCTTTTACAGGACTGAATTGCAACTGCAGAGGCAACAAGTGACTCTTTAAAGGTGCCACAGGGCTGCAGAAACTGAATGGGGACTGGAGAGGATGATGTGAGAAAAATGTTTTTTTCCCAAGGAAAAGAAGTATGTTGATATTTTTAAAAAATTCTTGTATCCATTACAAGTCTGTAATGCCTGAGATGCAATAGCCATATTTAGTTATTACTCTTAAACATTCTTTTTTTATTTCTTTCACGGTGGGGTGATGGTAGTGGTGGTGGTGGTATTGAGATAAGGCTCATATAGCTTTGGTCTCCATCTCCAAATGCCATAATACACAGCTAGTTGGTTTTAATACATACATTACAATGCACGGAAAGTATCTCTCTTTAAAATTTTGTTTCTTTTTGTGTATTATTTTCCAAGGTTATATGTATCTTTCCTTTGTAATTACATTTGCCAGTAGCATGACTTTTAGTTTGTTCACAGATATTCCTAAATGAAGTATTAAACTTTTGCTTGGCAGTAATTCACACTTTTAATCCCAGCACTTGGGGGGCAGAAGGAGGCAGATCTCTGAGTTTGAGGTTAGCCTTGTCTACAGAGTGAGGTCCAGGACAGCCAGGGCTACACAGAGAAACCCTGTTTTGAAAAAAGCAAACAAAAATAATAACAACAATAATAACAGTAATAACAATAATAATAACTTCCTTGGGGTTTTTATGAGTCAGAGTTTTGCTATAAAGCTGATGCTGTCCTTGAATGTATAATTCTCCTGCCTTAGCCTCCTAAGAAGTATTAAGATTACAGATGTGCTATGCTAGGCAGTGGTGGTGCACACCTTTAATCCCAGCACTCAGGAGGCAGAGGCAGGCCGATCTCTGAATTTGAGGCCAGCCTGGTCTATAAAGCCAGCTCCTGGACAGCTAAGGCTACAGTTTAAAAACCTGTCTCGAAAAGCCAAAAAACAAACAAACAAACAAAGGATTACAGGTGTGCTACCATATCTGGCTTTGAAAACAAAACCTCAGAAATAAAAGGGAAAATATTTTTTAAAATAGGAAAGGGTATAGTAGCACAAGTTCCTTAGCCAGTTTTTCTCTTAGACCTGGGCATGATGATACACACCATAATGACCAGCACTCTGAGAGGCAGGAGGATTGTCTCCAGTATGAAATTTGCCTTGCCTACATAAGCAATATTCTGTCTCAAAAACAAACCAAAACAAAACAGAGCAATTTCTTTCTGTTGAAGTTCCTTAAAATTCTTTTGTTTGCTTCTTAGCTGTATAATTCTTTATTTGTGCTGAAAGAGATGCTTGTTTTGTTTCTCATTCTTTTCTTTTCTTTTTTCTTTCTTTCTTTCTTTCTTTCTTTCTTTCTTTCTTTCTTTCCTCTCTCTCTCTCTCTCTCTCTCTCTCTCTCTCTCTCTCTCTCTCTTTCTCATGTTTACCAGGTTGGTTTTGAACTCAGACATCTGCCTGCCTCTGCATCCTGAGTTCTGGAGTTAAAGTGGGTTCTGTTTCTTTTGTAAGATTTATTTTTATTTGAAGGGGGGAGAAGAGAAAGAAGGGGGCGAAAATGAGTATGCATATGTGTGGGTACTCATGGAGGCCAGAAGAGGGTGTTGGATCTGGCTCCCCCTGGAGCTAGAGTTGTGAGCTTCCCATCATGGATGCTAGTAACCAAACGTGGCAGGAACAGTAAACGCCACTCTTAATTTTTGAGCAATCTCTCCAGTCTCTATTTTGTAAATAGTTGATGATTTAATTTCTTGTGTAGTGCCTTTAGAACATTTCCTAGGCTCACTATATTTTAGAGCTTTTTCTCTTACAAGAAGAATATTGTTGGGCTTCACCTTATTTTTAACCTTTGTTGGAGATCTTGTGTCTGATTTAGAAATTTATGCTTTATGTTTTTAGGGTAGCTATTGCATTTTCTATTTTCTGAATCTGTTTCTTTATTTTAATATTAGGTTAAATATTAGTTTCTTTTTATAGAATATTATTTGCTTCCTTTGGCCTTGAAATAAAATTTGGGGGGTGTTGAGAATGGGTTTCTCTGTGCAGTAGCCCTGGCTGTCCTGGAATCACTTTGCAGACCATACTGGCCTTGAACTCACAGAAATCCACCTGCCTTTGCCTATTTAGTGCTAGGATTAAAGATGTATGTGCCACCATACCCAATCTTGAAATGAATTTTAAAGGTGAACAATCTTGAGTTCTGCTAGTGCTAAAAAGAATGTTTATTTATGTATATTCATCAGAGCAGGAATGTGTCATTCCATCCAATTCAGAAACTCAGTTTCTCTTTCCTGGCATCTTTTCCTAATCCTTATCTCTATTTCTTCCTATCTGGCAACCATTTTTCCTTTTCCTTTATATTCTATATATGTTCTCTAAAGTGTATCAGTTCTTTTGAGCTTTAGTTGGCACCTCTATTTTTTTAACTATTATCTATCTATCTATCTATCTATCTATCTATCTATCTATCTATCTACTTATTTAATGTAAGAGTCCTCTATCTGCATGTACATGTGGATGCCAGAAAAGGGTACCAGATCACATTATAGATGGTTGTGAGTCACCATATGATTGCTGGGAATTGAACTCAGGACCTCTGGAAGAACAGTCAAAGCTCTTAACCACTGAGCCATCTCTCCAGCCCCTCTTCAATTTTTTTTTTAATTTATGATGCACTCAGTTAATAACCAATGAGACCTTGTCTAGAACTGATAGACAGTTAGTGAAGACAATGACTAAGGTCAGGATATACAAAGATAAGCGTAGCTCCGCCCCTGCCTTCAGTATCACCAGTCTGGTTGAGGTGATGGCATGTGATACAAACCAAACAGCAGTTGCAGAAGTTGTGATGTATTATATGTATTAGAGACAGGGAGCAGGAAGGGAGTGGTGTTTTGTTTGTGGGCAAACTGTGAGCTGAGAGTTGCTTTGGTGATGGAGTGATATTGGTGGTTGTTGGGAGGTAGTAGTGGTGTTGTGAGACAGAGAAAACGTGAGGACACACCTGTGTCTCACCTGTTCTTGGAAGAATGGCTACAGATGAAATTGAACAAAGGGGAGTACCTGAGTGCCTGGCCAGCAAGTTCAAGCCTATATCCTATGGGCTACAACAAAGAAGTCTTTTTTTTTTTTTTTTTGTGACAGGGTTTCTCAGTGTGACTCTCCTGGACTTGCTTTGTAGAACAGATTAGAACTCAGGTAGAACGATCTACCTGTGTCTTCCTCCCTGAGTATTGGGATTAATGGTGTGCACCACCATACCAGGCTACCACAGAAAGTTTGTTTTGTTTTATTTTTCGAGGCATGTTTCTCTGTGTAGCCTTGGCCATCCTGGACTTGGTTTGAAGACCAGGCTAGCCTTGAACTCACAGAGATCGGCCTGCTTCTGCCTCCCTGAGTTCTGGGATTACAAGCATGTGCCACTGCACCAGACTCCACAGAAGTCTTATAGGAGGGAAATTGTGCATGAGTTCATTCTTAGAAAGGTGACTCTGTGACATGAATTCAGGAAGGAAAGTCAGCTAAGCAACTGTGGTTTTCTCCAGAGGAGGGGTGAGGACTATTGGTGTAAGGAACCCATACTAGGGATGAAGAATATTGATCGTTTTAGGCAGAATCTATAAACACTAATATCTGTATAACATGGGAATTAAAGGATACCACCAAAAGCCTTTTGTTTATTAGTCTGGTAGAAGGCAATGATAGAGTTGACCAACTAGGATTGAGGGTATGAGGGGAGGACTGAAATTAATTTGGAGATAGGCAAAAGAGAATCTTAATTTAGAACTTGATGATGTTTAGAAGCTAATGATGATGTCTAGAAACATCTAGAAGCTAAAATGGGCCAGCCAGGGCTGGAGTTTAGGTGTGGTACTCACTTGCTTTGAGGAGAATTCGACATCCTAACAATAGGTATAAGCACTTCCAAGTAGAACATGTAGGCGGAAAATAAAACAGGCTCTTGACAAAAGCCAAACTCTATGTGCAGGAAATCCAAACATAATAAGCACGTTAATGTCTAGCATGCAGTGGCTGAGGCTCTTCAGATGGCTTTCTTGAGCTCCTCAACAGCTCTGTGCATGGAAATTATTACTCTGCTTTGTGAGCCAGGAAACTAAGGCTCCAAGGCAAGCTAGGCAAGCTAGCTTGCCAAGTCTGTGCTTTTCTGATAGAAGTAAAGAAGTAGTGTGGATGAGATGATTGCCTACAAAGAGCAGTGGTTAGCAGGGGTACATACTCAGATATGAGTAGGATAAGGACACACTTAGCCTCTGTGTTCTCAGAAAACTAAAAGCTATGTCTGCATTCTCAGTTCCCATAGAGTACCCAAACCAGCCTGTCCTGGATTCAGTGAACCCCTGGGAGCAGCTTGGTAGCAGAGAAATGACAAGGGTACCTGGTCTGGGGGCTGAAGCTTCATGGTTGATTGTTCACATATGACAGCTTGAGGTATTGTGATTTGCTCAAGTTTTTAAACCCTTTAAGGTCTGTATCTCTTAGACTGTCTTGTCTTTAGACTTTAGCTATTATAAAAATAAGGGACTTTATGCCATATGCTTGTTTAACTTGTTTACTTGGAAGTCTTTTGTTTTATTTTCTTTCTACATTATGTTTTCAGATGTTTCACCACTCTGTGGTGAATCTTTTGATTGCTAATTATGTATGAAACCCTGGGGGATCATTCTGGTTTCTTCTCCGTTCTTTCTACTCTGGAAGTCATTTCCTTCTGCCATTTCAGTGTTGTTCAATTCAGTTTTCTCTAGAACTCTAATTCATAGGTTATGACCCTCCTCTAGAAAACAGTTCTCTAACAGGAGGCAGTGGTGCTAAGAGCCATCCAAGCTCTAGAGCCAGCTGTGGGTTGAAATCTTGGCTATGACCAAAGGCAAGTTATTACTTCCTAAGCATCTCAGTGTGCTCATATGTTCATCTCTTAACTTGGACTATAGAGGGTTTTTTTGTTTGTTTGTTTTTGTTTTTTGAGACAGGGTTTCTCTGTGTAGCCTTGCTCTCCTGGACTCACTTTGTTCACCAGGCTGGCCTCAAACTCACAGCAATCTGCCTGCCTCTGCCTCCTTGAGTGCTGGAATCAAAGGCGTGTGACACCATACCGGGCTCAGAGGTTGTTGATAAGGGTTAAAAGAGGTACTGCATGCAAAGTGTTTAGAATGAATGATATCTAGTATGTCATGTGCTATACCACTGTTAACTTAGCATCCTAAGGGGGAAATAGTAGGAGAGATATCTTCCTGATTGTCATTTGGCCCATACAAATAAATAATAAATCTTAGACCTTTGAATCCTTACTTGATGAATGAAAAACAGGCAACCAGGTAGTGTTCTCTTACAGCACCAGAAGTTCAGCAGGGCAGAGTTTAGCTTTGGCCAAATGTAGCATCTGGAGGTTGCAGATGCCCACTGTGTGACCTCACTTTCCCTATCTCAGTGTTCAACTGATGTTCCTTTAAAATAAGCCATAAAATATTTCTATCTTCCAGGGTAGCTCTTCCAAATTAAAAAAAAAAAAAAAGTTCTTCTCTCTTTTATATGCAAACAATACTTTGGGGATGGAATGGTTAATCTTCATTGTCAACTTGACTGGACTTGGAGCACCTAAGAAAGACACCTCTGCGGTGTGTGGGGGTGTGAGGGTGTGGGTGAGTGAGGTTATTTCCAGATTAACTGAAGAAGGAAGACCCACCTTGAATGGGGGTAGCACTATCCTTGGCATGAGGCTCTACAATGAATAAAAGAGTATGGGGAAAGAGGAAGCAAGCTGAGCAACAGCATGTATCCCTCTCCACTTCATGACTGTGAACATAAAGCCACTTCTTGCTCCTGCTTCCATGTTGTCCTGCCATGATGAATTATATCATCTTAAACTCCAAGCCAAAATAAATTAACTAAAGTTCCTTGTGTCAGCTATTTTCTCTCAATGACAAGAAAAGTAATTGATAATATTTTAACTGCCCACACAATTTGTATGTTGATATTATTTTTGTCTTTTTACTTTATTAGCCAGATTTTTTAAATATTCAAGATGGTTGTTGTCTTAGTTTTAATTGCTATGATAAAACAGAATGACCAAGGCAGCTCATAAAAGAAAGTGTTTTATTTGGGCTTATGGTTCAGAGGATTAGAGTCCATGATCATAGAGCAAAGACATGGAACAGCGTGTCTTTGGAACAGTAGGAACAGCGGAGCACTCACATTTCAAACCCACAAGCATAAGGCAGAGAGCACATGGCAATGTCTTCTGAAACTTTATAGTCCACATTCAGTGATAACCTTCACCAAGGCCACACCTCCTAACCCTTCCCAAAAGTTCTAACAACTGGGGACCAAGTAGTCAAATATGTGAGTCTGTGCAGGCCATTCTCACTCAAACCACTACAATCACAGTGGTCTACACCCCCTTTTGAGTTTGTCTTAGAAATGAATTATGTCCCCTCTCTTGCATATGTGCTGCTGCTCCTTTTGTTGCCTTCTGTTGGTCTTAGTATTTTCATTAGGAATGAATTTTAGCAAATGATCTGCTTGTATCCATTGAAAGACTCATCTAATGAGAAAGTTTTTCTCATTAAACTTTTTTTGTTTTGTAGCACGTTTATCTTGAGCTATCAGTCCCTTTGGGCTAAACCCTATCCATTTGGTTGTTCTTTTATTATTTAATTTTTGCCAATGAGAATATCTTAAGCCTATATTGATTCAGAGATATCTTTGACAAAGTTTTTTTTTTTTACTTTGTTTTTTAAGGTAAGTAACATGCCTTTGTAAAAAGTTGAATAATAGAATAGACTAATCAAACAACAAAATTAATCTGATAATTCTTCGTTAATGTTGGGTTTATTATGAAACTCTCTAGACTTTTCTATATATTTTATATAATTTCCTCTCCTTTCTCATTCATTTTTCTTGTTTATTCTCTCTCTTTTTCCCATGTCTGTCCCTGCCCCTACCTTTACCTTACCAAAAATGCAATCACACAGTCTTGAAATGCTAATTTTCATTTAATAGTATATTGTGGACGTCTTTCTGTGCCCATGTATGTGTGTGTCTGTTTCTCTTTGTACAGTATTCCGTAGTGTGACGTGATCATAATTTATGTAGTTGGTCCTGTTGGCAGATGTTTAGCCTATTACTGATGGTTTCTTTTGTTTTGGTAACACCATATAAAACATTTTCTTACATATTTATATGTACAAGTATTATATAGTATAGATTACTAAATATGGAACTGTGGATTAAAGGTAATAAATACAAGAGTTCTTAAAACTGGGCACCCTATAATTGTATGCAAAATATATGTACATTTTCCTAGATCAGATTCACAAGAAGTCACTACCCCTACCCCACCCTACATGGCCAAAAAAGGAAAGGACTACGAGCTAACAAAGTTAAATAATTTAAATAAGTCCATGGTGGAACTTGGATTAAAGCCCATGGTCCCTCACTCCACTGTGACTAAAAGAAAAAAAGTTAAAATGGAATATCTACCAATCTATCATGCCAGTCTCTGAAGGAGAATTATGAAAATCCCACAATATTTTCTTTTTCTTGCAGAAAAGAACCAACTCTCACAACTTCTCCATAAATACTTTGGCATGAAGTTTCCCCTCTCCCAAGTAAATAAATATTAAAAAATATATCTCGTATGTAAGCATGGTGGCATATGCCTTAGATCCCTGTGAGTTCCAGAACAGCCAAGGCAACATAGAGAGACCCTGTTACTACTCAGTTGATGTTGAAGATACTTTGGTAAGGCTTTGTGGGTTTACTCAGTGCATATGATAATCCAAAATGTGTTTACCAAGACCTACTGAACTCTTAAGAGGCAGTGTGGCCAGCTGGCAGCATCCAGAGTGAGCCAACTTTTCTCTCTTGCTGGGTAGACATTTCTTTCTTCTTGAATTTAATCTCCTGGGTCAGATTCCAAACTGTAACCTCAAAGCAGTGAACCAACCAGTGTAGTACTACCTAACCTGATTCCATAGCACTAGTGGCCTTTCCCCTGGCCCTTCTGTGAGAAGCTTTGGGCCTTTTTATTTAGCAGAGATATGTCCTCAGACCTTGAAAAAAATGGTTATTATAGACTGCTAATTTTTCTTTTTTAATTTTTTTTATAATTTATTCATTATATATCCTGATTGAAGTCCCCTCCCTCAACTCTTCCCAGTCCCACTTTCCCTCCCTCTTCCCCCCAATCTACTTCCCCTAGTCTACTGAAAGGGGGAGCTCTCCTCCTCTGCCATCTGCCTGTAACTTATCAAGTCTCATAAAGACTGCCTGGATCCCTTTTCTCTGTGTCCTGGTAAGGCCATATCACCAAGGGCAAGTGATCAAAGAACAGGCAACCAAGTTCATGACGGAGGTAGCCCTTTCCTCTTTACTGGGGAAACTCACTTGGAGACTAAGCTGCCAGTTGGCTATATCTGATCATGGAATACTACTCAGCTATTAAAAACAAGAAAATTATGAAATTTTCAGGCAAATGGATGGAACTAGAAAAGATCATCCTGAGGGAGGTAATCCAGAAACAGAAAGACATGCATGGCATAAACTTACTTATAAGTGGATATTAGCCATATAATATAGTGTAGCCATACTAAAATCTACAGACCTAAAGAAGCTAACCACTAAGGAGGATCCTAGGGAGGATGTTTAAATCTCATTCAGAATGACAAACAGGATAGATACCAGAAGTAGTAGAAGAGAGGAAATAGGATGGGAACCTACTATAGAGGGTCCTTTGAAAGGCCCCACCCAACAGCGATTGAAGCAGATGCTGAGACTCACAGCCAAACTTTGGGCAGAGTGCAGGGAGGCTTATGGAAGAAGGGGGTGGATAGAAGGGATAGGAGCCCCACAAGGAGACCAACAAAGCTAAAAATTCTGAGTCCAGATAGTCCTAGAAAGACTGATGCACCAACAAAGGTCCATACATGGAGGGTACCTAGACCCCTGCTCAGATTGTTAGTTTTTCTCTATCAAGGTTACAGTCAAAGCTAGGCATGAAGACTCACCCTTGTAATCCCAGCATTCCACACTTTAGAAGATGGAGGGAAAAAAATGAAGAATCCATTACTTTCTGTCCTATAGAGTAGGCTGGCCTCAAACTCACAGAGATCCACCTGCCTCTGCCTCCCAGGCGCTGGCATTAAAGGCATGTACCACCATGCCCAGTTACCTTCCATTTGTTTTTTCAGTATTATCTTTTCGAACATTTTACTATTAAAACTTTCAAACACGCTCTAAAGTTATGACAATATATTGGTGAGCTTTCATGCATGCATGAGGCCTGTCTGCTGCTGCCCTCAGGGGTAACTTGTCTCCTCGCACCAAAGACACCAAGAAGATACTAGACAGCATGGGCATATAGGCTGATTTTGACCGACTCAACAAAGGTCATCAGTGAGCTGAATGGAAAAAACATTAAGGATGTCATTGCTCAGGGTGTTGGCAAGCTCACTATTGTGCCTGCTGCTGTGGCTTTCTCTGCTACCCTAGCTCTGCAGCTCCTGCTGCTGGTTCTGCCCCTGCTGCAGAAGGGAAGGAGGACAAGAAAGAGGAGTCTGGGGAGTCAGATTATGGCATGGGATTTGGCTTGTTTGATTAAATTCCTGCTCCCCTGCAAGTAAAACCTTTTTCTGTAATGAAGAGGAGGAGGAAGAAGAAGAGGAGGTGGAGGAGAAGACAACTATACACCTACCACTGTGTCTTACCCATTAATATCTCTCCTCATGTACTTCCTACCCTCTGTTCTCTAACCATTTATCCATTGTGGTTTTGATGCATCCTTTCCCTAAGTATTTCTGTGAATGTCATAAAATGGAAGTCAGTGTTTGTTTTTTAAATACTATGCTTATTTACAGGGAGAGCTGTGTAGCCATGGCACATATATGGAGGTCTGAAGGAAACTTGTGAGAGGTCTTATTATACAGTGGAAAGCCCCTTGTACTTGTTTACTGAAATGTCTCTCTGCTGGCTGCTTTGGCATCAGTTGATTGTATTTTCTCATTCAGGTTGTGATTTTCATGATTCTAGTTATGACCAGTGATTTTTTTAAACTGTTTTGAAGAGTTTTTCTATAACATTGGGAGAATCTGGGTCCTATTTAGTTTGCTTTTGAATCACCCTATTTAGCAGTCTCAGTGGATTGCAAACTATTTTATTTGCTTAGTTTCTGTGGTGCTACTGAGGGAATCTAGTAGGCCTTATTGGTAGACTCATAAGTAAAAACTTTTCCCAAGCCATGCTGCCTGATGCCTTTACATAGGAGAAGAAGTCTATGTCCTATTGGGATGAAAGGTACTTCTTGGGGGCCCTAGAGAGGGTAAGGGTATTTCCCTAGACTTCTTTATTTTCAGTTGGACCTGAGGTATCCTGCTAGTTGGTGTTGGCAGCTAGCCTGGTATTGTCAGTAGACCTCGTACTCAGTCTTAGGCTGCCTTCTGTTGCTAGGTTGGGGGTTGGGAAACATTGAGCCTGCCACCTTTTTCTGTTGTGTGATGGAGGGGTACCATAACATGCCCAGCTGCATGTTGCTCCTAGGTTTTTAACCTTTTACCTTCCTTCCTGTCTGTCCAACTTCCTTCAATTGCCTCTTGAGTTACTCCCATTGTTCTTACAGAGAGATGGTAAGAAGTGAGCTCATGGGCTTATCCATGTTGTCCAGCTCATAATGACTCTGTGTTGTTTAGTAGTTCATCTTTTGAATAATATGATTGTTTTCAACTTTAAATGTGAATGAATATACCATAAATATGAATAATATGATTGATACAACTTTAAACTTCATAAAGTGGATGAGGGTCTTCTCATGGAGGCTTTCCAGAATCCTCAGGGTGTGAAAAGCTTTCTTATTCCACAGATCCATGGGAGGCTGTTTCTTATCTGTCTTCCCCTTGGCTGGCTGTTGATGTGTTTTTCATGTCTGCTTTAAAGGCAGCCCCTCCTGTTCTTCTGCTCACTGAATAATGCAGTACATTTTCATACCTCTAGCACAGTTAAGACAGATAAACTGGTAGTTTAACAGAGGCTTTTTGTAGCTTTCTGATCAATGCCATATTCTTGTTGACAGGGATTTTATTTTAAATTCAACCATGCAAATTGTGCCCATCAGTTAACTGTAAGATATTTAATTTTTATATGAACATTTAAATTTATACACTAAAAAAGATTTTTTATATAAATGAGTTTTTGACATTCTTTTCTTGCAAGTGGAGGATTTGAGGTCATTTCAGTTCTTCACAGTAAATGTGCCTTTGAAAAATCAGAAATTCCTAACATTGGAAGCCAGGGACCTTCGTTTTATGTAGTTTACAATAGGAGTTTTACACAAATGATTTCAGGTTAAAATTGCATACTATTTATTCCCACCCATTTCCTTTATTGGCTGTGACACACAGGAATTACGCCCATTGCTTAACTAACCTTTCTGACCTTTTGTTACTTGGCTATAAATTGACTTGGGTCTTTTGCAAAAACACTGGGGGGGGGGGGATCTTTTTGTTAGAACCAAGCCAAATCCTGCTTCAGCGCAGAACAGTTTGTTCTCTTGAAGGAATGAGCCAGTTCAGTGAGCAGAAAAACACAGCCGTAAACTGGCATCGGCAGGACCTGCAAAAATGATCACCCATGTTCATTACACAAAGCAAGGGACTCAAGAGAATGAACTGTGGGGGACAGAACTATGCTTTTGAGCTCCGCTGGTTTTAGGTAAATGTAATTTATTTTCGAGAGTTGTGACCACATGGAAAAAGTTTTCTTCCTGTGCTCTCGTGGGCACCCTTGTGTAAGAATTGCTTTGGAAAGAGGCCAAGTCAAACTGGCAAAATGTGAGTGTAAATAACTTAAAGTTATTGATTGATAGCTTGATTGAATTTTATAATTTTATTTTTGTTTTGTATATGAGCATGTGTGCCCCAATGAGTGTGAAGGTCAATGGACCACTTTCCAGAGTTAGTTTTTGCCTTCTACTATGTGGGTTTTAGTGGTCAAACTCAAGTCCTTGAGCTTGGCGGCAGGCACCCTTACCCACTGAGCCATCTCACTGGCCCTCAAATTTGTAAGTTTCAGAGTTCAGTGTACGCATAGCAATTTATAAGGGAACCGCTTTGGTCTTTAGAAACTAAAGAACCATTTAGGACTAACGTGAATAGATTGGGCAGGGAATCACTTTTTAGTAAGTGCATGATCTAAGAGGGTTCAGAAAGACATAATTTTCAGGTAACTGTATCTGAAAAGGAGGCTTATTCTGAAGAAGTCAGGTTTAGTCAACCCCAACACAAATAAATAGTTCTCTATTTGCTTCACTCATCCTTTGGTCATGACGACACGGATTCCAGGGTTAGGTCCTAGGAAATAGACAGCAAAGAAGCAAAAGCAAACCTGGCTCCTTGAAACTGGTTAACCATTCCCTGTTGAGAGCCAAAGTGAAATCCTTAGCCATTTCAGACTGGAGGCTCACACTTTCAGCATCAAGGGTGTACTTACACCAACTGTCTTCTTAACATCCAGTTTTCACTTTCTTTTGCATGTTTCTCACAGTGAATATTGTGAAGATAGAAAATGTGAATAAAGCATCTGAACTTACGCAGCCTATATTGCATGCCATCACTGGTAAAAATTCTGGATCTTTAGGGAAAATTTTAATGTGACAGAGCTGTAGCTATAGCATACTCCCCTGTTCAAAGTCTGAAGTCTATATAGCTCAGGAGAGGAAAGCCAGCTCTGCTTTCCTCTAGCAGCTGACGAGCATAGCAGGAGAGGCAGTTATGTAACTGAGTGTGCTTGTTAGGACTGCTGTAAATCCAGACAGCTGGGCTTCTGAGGTCCTTTGTCTACCTCAGTGTTAACTCTCACTTGCTTCCTTTGATAGCTGTTAGGCTTGGCACATAGGAGAACACTGGAAACAAGGAACTCCAACTGCAGCCCTGCACTAGTTCGCTGGAGCACACAGACTCAAGCAGTCCCAAGCAGTCCCAGCTCACAGGAAACAGAGGCTTGTGGTGTATTGGAGCTGAGAAGACACAGCAAGGAGAAATCCACTAACCAAGCACTTGCTTCTTCATACTTCTACTATGAAAATATGTTAATGCCTGTTTCATGTTTGGGTATTACATGATAGTGTCAACACTAGATGTGATGACTCATGTAATGTGCCTTTCCCGAATTGCCACTTGGTGAACATTTTACATTTTTCCTTTCTCCTCCATTTTCCTTTTCTCAACACCCACCCCAGTTCTGCCTTTTTCTTTTTGCTGAGAAATACAGTCCCATTCATGAACTCCACTACATATTCAGTACCTCAAATCTCTCATTTTCACCCTCCTACTCTTCTTTCTTTTTTGCTTTCCAGAAATATGTATTCCCACTATTTTTCTGCTGTTCCTGGACAACACAAGGCCAAGGATAGGAGGTAGGGAAGAGGAGCTGGCTTGAGAAGATAAAGGTGAATTGTTCTCATAAGCATATCCTAGATGAGTATTTCTCCTAATCCAAGTCTCCTCAAATCTCCCAGATGAGCATGAGAATCCCAGATTCTTGACAGTCCTGCAGCATGTCTTTTTGTACTTCCTTTTACTCAAAAGAGAAGAGAGGGTTTGACCTTGCCAAGATGCCCAGGTCTAGAGTGTGGTCTTGCCTTGTGTAGGTGTTGGGTGGGGTGTTTTCACCAAGGCCCCATCATGGGTTCTTACTGGTACTCTGTGTGCTTCCTATAGTCACAGTCTACATCAGAGACAACTGGTGAGAGAGTCCTTGCAGCAGCATCTTTTCCTTTCCTCTGGCTCAAGACCTCTCCTTGCTCTGCACCTGTCCAGACCATCCCTAGTCAGCCACTCCTTCTCTGTCACATTTTTACCCACAGAGAGAATCATGCCCTTAGGGGCATTTGGAAGATTCAAAACTTGACTGGTTGTCACTACCTGGGGATTATGGGAAGCTACTGATTTCTAGCAGATAAAGGTCAGGGATATGGTGACACACACTACAATGTACAGGTCAGCATCCCATTCCCAAATGTGGAGCTTCCTGTTGCAAGTTTTAGTGACAAGGCTGAGAGGCTCTGACGCAGGGCTTCTGAGGTGCGGTCCTGCCCACCTCTGAGGTACTAAGAGGTTTTGCTAACTTCAACAGCTACTCCTGTTCCTGGATGGCTTGCTTCATCTCTCTCAAGTCTTCAGGTCTTTCCCAGTCAGAGTGGCTCCTCCTCTAGGTTCCGACCTGCAGTGTCCACTCATTGCAGCTCTTTTTGCTGTTGCTTTGATAGCCCCTCACAATGACTTGTTCTTTTGAGAGCAGAGAAATAGCTTGATTGGAATGCAGATGATCATCAACCAGATCCAATATGCTGTTGTTATATAAGGTTTGTACATAAAAACCAAAAATATACCAAGGGCCTTAATGTTGGCATTACTACTGGTCATAGTGAGAAATGAGCAAAGGACTCATATCTCTTACCTTCCCTGACCTTTAGGTTCCACATAGGTAAGACAGAGACAATGTTGGCTTCCTGAGACTGAGACTATGAGAAGATGTCAGCAAATACCTATCACACTTAAATGTATTTTAGGACTAGAAAATGAAGCCAGGCTTCCAGATATGACCTGGATTGTAGGTAGTCAGCACATACAGAAAGTGGCCTTGTTTGTTCGTTGTCTTGATAGTAGTGACCTTGATTCCAGGTAACTCCCTAACATTCATCCTAATGAGAGCGATTTCCTTTGCTGTAGAAATACTATAAAGTGTTGGTGCTTTTCCTTACGCCATGGAAGCACATGACACACCACTCCCACGTGAATGGTTTTATGACATAATCTTATGCAGCCCAGGCTGGTCTTGAGGCTCAGGCAATTGTGCTGCCTCCTGAGTGATAGTGTTATAGGCCTAACTACACCAAGCTTCCCATTTTTATAAACATTTCTCTTTTTCTTGGAATGCTAGGACACTAGAAACATATCCTGAAGGTTAGGAGGTCTGCAATGACCTGAAGTAGATTGAAGTCAGTTGTTTTATAAAAATGCTGAGGCATGAGAGGGCCACTGCCCACAAATTTCTAATACATGGAGACCGGCATATATTAGAGACCAAGATAGTATTACCTTTTGTTCAGATAACTATTATGATAAATTACCTTTTCCCATAGCATTAGCATGTTAGTGAGGATTGATAATAATGCCAAAAACCATTTTCATATATACTCCTAGGGAGAGGGCTATAACTCATATAAACATTCAAATCAGAGAATTTCAAAGTTAATCTCACTGGGTGTGGCCATACCTACAAAACAGAGAGGAAGTCTGTGCATATTAGAGAA
>NW_026586589.1:3367147-3367404 GCF_907164565.1 Psammomys obesus
CTGTGAGGTTCAAAACAAGTGAGAAAACAAATGTAAGGAAGTTGGTGATGGCTTACAGTGATTTTGTCTAGTGAATGGTCATGACAGTGGTTGTACTGCTTGAAGACAGGCACTTTGTTAGCTTTGAATTCTTCCTGTATCTGTGTCTTGGCATTAAGCTAAATATCCAGTAGCCCTCAATATTTTTTTATTTGAAATAAGTGGCAGATACAAACACACACACACACACACACACACACACACACACACACACACAC